>NC_052316.1:40355798-40625798 GCF_016432855.1 Salvelinus namaycush | reverse complement strand
CAGCTTGGCCTGACCACTGAGTGGACTTTTGGTTCTTTTGGTACAAGAAAGCTGTGCCAATGTACTTAACTATCTGGTCTCATCATTAAATTAGAATGAAATTACAACAATGGTTATTCATTCAAAAGTCAATTCAATGACTGGATTGTGATGATCCTAAACGCAAGGCCATGGACTTAGGCATACCTGTAATCAACAGGCTTAATTGCCATGTTGTAACACTTGTGTTATTACTATACAATAAGGTATCCTCTGCTCATAGACAATGGCTGGACACGTTGACTGCATCAAATGAATGTAATAACAAAAGCAAAGGGAAAAATAATAACATTTTACATGGCATGACACAGCAATGAAAACAAATTATGCACCAATCCATATAATTCTTAATAACCTACATTTGCCAAATATCTTCAGTGGAATTGATAAGTTGATGATGAGTTGCATAATGTCTTTCAAATGAGAGTTTAACATGTGAAAGTGTTTATAAACGTTTTAAAGCTAAAATGTCTTACTTGTTGATTTAGGCTAGTCTATTCTTGTTGAAGTTAACACAATCATTTGAAAATTAGAATAATATATTTCCAGTTCTGATCGAATAATAATCGAATTCTATAGTGGTCTAATAAGGCAATGTACTGCCGTTGACTTGCCGCTTACGGAAACATCATCACGTTAATACACTGACTCGACACACCACCGCGCACAGCAATCTCGAAAAGCGCAGTGTCCAAAGTTAAATAGGCTACACCAACATACAGAACAGGCTTTACGTGTTTGTATTCTAACAAACATGCAACACTGAGGAATGACAGTTATGTGTCCACCTACCTTGAGAACAATATCAGCTCATAAATCCTAGGAAATATGTCATCACCGCCTGAAGTATGGCTCCACTGTATACGGTATACGATGAGCCGGAGGAGGTGCTAAACACCGCCTCTCGAAAAACGTACACACCTCGTAGCGGAACTCAACTTTAAGCTTTGGTAATTTAGGAAGTCAGAATTTATGGGGAGACTAATCGAAAACTGAAATTTGGCGCATGGGTTGTATCAGAGACATTGTTCGCTACTTATCTGACCTCAAAGGCTGCCCATGAAAGTAGGAAGACTTGCAGAAAATCCCTGAGAAAAGTATGATGCAACCTGCGGATGTTTCCATTTCTTTTCTACTGAGCCATTTACTTTATCTTCATATTATTATCTTTTATTATTGTTGCATTGTGCAGAAGGAACATGCAAGTAAGCATTTAGTTGGACGGTGTATACTATGTGTATCCCGTACATACGACTAAAAACATTTGAAATGTGAAATGTTGGTATGCGACGTATGTACGCAATCATTTCTACAAGTACAACCCTACTTCCAGCTTGGTTCTGCCAGCAGCACAAACGATGCCGTGATTCGTATGGTAATAGAAAACCTTCAGATTAAAAGTCCGCATTTCAAAACATTACAATGTCGATGACTCATTCAAAATATATTACATTTTAGTCAATGTCTTTTTTTATTGTGCTTATAAGTAAATGCAAGAAGGAATTAATGAAAACAATGTCAAATATTTATGAAAAATATGGTTACATTTTGTTTAAGACCGATATTAATCAAATACAATGTTGACTGGTATGTTCACAATATTGGGTTGTAAAATAACTATTCTTTATGCTGAGGTAAAAGTGGGTTTGACACTAGTCTACTCAGTAGTGTCTCTTCTAACCACTGTCAATTAATTTCGTCTGTTCTGCATGCAGCTATGGAACCTTGACCTGTTTAACATGACGTGCTACCTTGTCCAGGACCTGCTGTTTCGACTCAATTCAGTTTCATTTCAAGTTAAGGGCTTTATTGGCATGGGAAACATATGTTAACATTGCCAAAGCAAGTTAACTAAATAATAAAGAAAAGTTAAATAAACAATAAACATTTACAGAAAAGATTAAACTCACAAAAGTTAAAAAATAATGAAGACATTACCAATGTCATATTATGTGCAAATAGTACAAAAGGGAAAATAAATAAAAATAAATATGGGTTGTATTTACAACAGTGTTTGTTCTTCACTGGTTGCCCTTTTCTTGTGGCAACAGGTCACAAATCTTGCTGCTGTGATGGCACACTGTTGTATTTCACCCATTAGATATGGGAGTTTATCAAAATTGGGGTTGTTTTCAAAATCGTTGTGTATCTGTGTAATCTGAGGGAAATATGTGTCTCTAATATGGTCATACATTTGGCAGGGGGTTGGGAAGTGCAGCTCAGTTTCCATCTCATTTTGTGGCAGTGTGCACATAGCCTGTCTTCTCTTGAGAGTCAGGTCTGCCTACGGTGGCATTTCTCAATAGCAAGGCTATGCTCGCTGAGTCTGTACATAGTCAAAGCTTTCGTTAAGTTTGGGTCAGTCACAGTGGTCAGGTATTCTGCCACTGTGTACTCTCTGTTTAGGGCCAAATAGCATTCTAGTTTGCTCTGTTTTTTGTTAATTCTTTCCAATGTGTCAAGGAATTATCTTTTTGTTTTTTTAATGAATTGGTTGGGTCTAATTGTGTTACTGTCCTGGGGCTCTGTGGGGTCTGTTTGTGTTTGTGAACAGAGCCTCTTCTCCAGGTTCATATCTTTGTAGGTGATGGTTTTGTTATGGAAGGTTTGGGAATCGCTTCCTTTTAGGTGGTTGTAGAATTTAACAGCTCTTTTCTGAATTTTGATAATTAGCGGGTATTGGCCTGCATACATTATTTGGTGTTTTACGTTGTACACTGATTATATTTTTTGCAGAATTCTGCATGCAGAATAGCCAACAACAAAAAACTCACCGAATTCCAACACGAACAAAAACGTCCCAAACTGTCATTATAATACATGCACGAACTCTACCAAACTGTTTTGGCTGGGAAGCCCGCCTTAAGGAGTCACCAGTACTCAGTGTCAAACCAATTGCCCAGCACAAGAGACCAGATGTAAATTCCAGAGACTCTTTTGAGTAATTCCAACATATATTAATGTGTAATTAAAAGTGTATTTCTTCAAATATACACAATAGCTTTCAACATACCCGTATTTGTGTATTCTTTCAAGAGAACTGCTGGTATAAATAATTCAATATTAAAAATAAAAGTACCTCAAATTATGCATAATTTTTTCCAAAGTGGTTGCAACGCTATGGTTGCAACACAGCGTTGGTTCTGCCATCATCATTTCCTGCTGCTAAGAGAACGGTAGTACAGTTTCCGTATGCTCTCTCTGATACCAACCCACTCTTGTATGATCACTGCAAGTAAAATATCTCCACGAGAGGTCGCGCAAAGACTGGTTGTTTACTGGTTATTTGCTAGTTGATGTTGTGATGTTGATGTTGTGATGTTGATGTTGTGATGTTGATGTTGTGATGTAGACGTTGGCTGGTGGTCTGCAAAATAATATTTAGAGAGGGGGCCTACATTAGGCCTACAAAGTGTGAATTACATTTCCCCCCAAGCACCCATACCAAGATTGACTTGAACAGTCTGACAATATGAGGAGCCTATAAATTAAATGTGGACATTATTCGTTGACAAATAAAATGATTAGAATTGAGATTCAGACATTGAAAGTAAGATTAACATGAGCAACATAATACATAAAACAATTAAAATAACATTAATTGGGCGGAATTCAGCAGTCACATTACTGTAATATATATATATTTATTCTGCAACCTCAATAGCAAAAAATGTGTGGAAATCAATAGGAAATAAATTAAATCAAATACTCCTTTACTATCGTTCCATGTAGGGGAGAGTGAGGTAAGTTGAGCTATTTTATTTTTTAAATTCAGCATTACTTTGCCAAGGGAAATATAGTATTCTTTCTAACAAATATATCTATATATATTTCAGGATGTTGTGTATCCTTGGAAATCATCAGAATTAATGTAAACATTACAGTGGTCTGTTGGCACATCTTACTCCGGGTATAGAGTATTACTTAGTGGTTTTTAATAACCCTCTTAACATAGGCCAGGCCTTGTTGTTCCCTCATATCCCAGCTATAATGCCTTGCATTATGTTTGGGATGAAAACATTTCAATTGGCTCAACCTTTGGCTCAATTTACCCCAAGGCCATTGGCTCAACCTTTGGCTCAATTTACCCCAAGGCCATTGGCTCAACTTTCCTTAAGGCTAACATTTTGACTATATTAGCCCACACAGCTACAAGGATGAACTTTCATGCTAGGTTTAGGACCTCATATATAGAGACCCCAACGGATGTATAGAACAATCTTAAAATTATCTATTTGGTTTAGAAACAAGCATCACGAAACCTCTACCACAATAAATTATTTTGACTTGGTGAAAATCTGTTTTTTGGACCTAACTTGCTTACAACTTTTTCTATGTGGTTTCTTCCTTAATCTATGAAATGATAACCTTTTCCTACATATTTGGTCAAATTATTAATTTTGGGTATGGTTTCCTAGAATCAAGGTTAGCTTAATTTACCGTCTTGGCTCAGTTTACCCCTTTGTCTCAATTTACCCCACTCTTCCCCATCATTAAGTATATGAATAATTGTGAGTAATTGCTGATTATTTCCTATAGCTTAATAAATATTCGTCTGACTGAGATGGTTTATTATTACCAAAATTGGTATTAAATCCTCATTACAAATATTTCCACCGGTCAATTCTAAATCTATCAATAAAGACCAGAGGTTGAGCCATAGCTCGGTATGTCAAACTCACGCCCACATCAAGTATTATAAAACGTGTTCTCGCGGCACACAGGTTCATTCACAACCTCAGAAGTTGGATACCTCAAACGGAAGAGAAAAACAGAGTTGCGCTGTCGATAAAAGACATTGGAATGAACAGAATCATATCCGCGCTTCTATTTCTGCCTCTGGGCATAATATTTGTCTGCGAAGGAGGTAAGAACATGATGAGATATAAGTTATTAAACTTTGATGCAGTTTAAATGTGTTCGTTTGAACATACCATATGTGCAACGTGTTAACAAAATGTGTATAAACAGTTTATTGACCTTTCTAACCATTTTTCAATCAGCTATCGAAGCATTATGAGTTTCTTTTTATGCTATATCAAAAAACATATTTTGGATTTGATAGCCTAGGCTATATTTGGATATATAGGCCTATCTATGTGAATGATTTGATACAGTATGTAGGTCTATATGTACATAGAAATGATCAGATAATGACATGTTTTTGTGATCATAATTTATTACACTGTCTAACCTAACCAAAAATGTGTCTATGCAGGCAACCCTTGCTGTTCGCAGCCATGCCTGAACCGCGGCGTGTGTACTGCCATGGGCTCAGAAGACTATGAGTGCGACTGCACACGCACCGGATTCTACGGCCACAACTGCACACAACGTAACGTACATTCAATATATACCGATAGCTGTATAAAAATCAACATAAAAACAACTCAATCTTTTCTCTCTGGACACTTAATTAATATGCTTTTATTTGGATTTGACAGCTGAATTTTTCACGTGGATTAAAGTGTCTCTGAAGCCTAGCCCAAACACAGTGCATTACCTCCTCACCAACTACAAGGGGTTCTGGAACATCATCAATAGCATTTCATTCCTCAGGGATGCTATCATGAGATATGTTCTGACATGTGAGTTGAGTTCAATAATGTCATAGTCTTCATTAGCTTTTCTCTCTTGCCATTTGACAATGTCAAAACTATTGATGTGAAGTTTTGCATTGTCAAAACTATTTGATAATTACGGTTACAATAACATATAAAGTCATCCCTGTTTATTTTGAGTTCATGTTAATCAATTTTGTTCTCGCCCTCTCTCTCAAGCCCGCTCTCATCTGATCGACAGTCCACCGACCTTCAATGCGGACTATAATTATAAAAGCTGGGAAGCCTACTCCAACCTGTCCTACTACACACGAACCCTCCCTCCTCTGCCCAAGGATTGCCCAACCCCAATGGGAGTCGTAGGTAATCTCTCTCTCTCTCTCTCTCTCTCTCTCTAAACCTGTTCTCTCAGATTTAAAAAAAAACAACCTGGCTAACCTCCATTACGTCATGTACATGCCTGACAGTCCTTGTAGCTTAGAGTTGGCTGTTTCGCTGAGGTTTTCTATGAGGCAAAATCACAGCACAAATTCATACTCACTGAGCCACACCGTCATTCTTCTGGCATTCCCATGCAGTGATTGTAGCACACTAATTGTAATGAGAAAGGACGTTTCACTGATTTCAACACATAGATTTTGCAATGGCGGATATCGGGCAACACCTTTTGATACTGTTACCTCACAGAGGTTTGCTTTTGGTTTGGTGGACATAGGATCAGGTTAGGTTGTGTCCATGCAAAATGTTCATTTGAAAGATATATAAAGAAAAACAATCACACTATAACTTAGCCATTGATTAGTAATTCATTCCAGGTATAAGCTCAAATTGAAAGTGAGCGTCTCTAAATTGACAGAAATATTTTATTTCCCCCATGCAGGTAAGATAGAGCTACCTGATGCTAAGATGCTGGCTGAGAAGCTCCTGATCAGGAGGAAATTTATCCCCGACCCCCAGGGTTCCAGCCTGATGTTTGCTTTTTTCGCCCAACACTTCACCCACCAGTTCTTCAAATCTGACCAGAAGATGGGGCCGGCATTTACAAAAGCCAAGGGCCATGGGGTGGGTAGAGTATATACATGTATGCATAACTACACAGCACACAACAGACATGCACTGAACAATACAACATGGTTTCACCCAGAGAGATGGAGTTAACTGAAAGAAGACGTATGTATATAGGCCTATGTAACTGATTTCGATGCTTGTTTTCCAGGTGGACCTTGGTCACATCTACGGGGAAAACCTTGAGAGGCAACACAAACTGCGGCTCTTCAAGGATGGCAAGCTGAAGTTTCAGGTACTGAATAGATCTTGTCAACCATCAACCACCTTGAACATCACTGAATTTATACTGTTTGTCACAGTTCCAGCTGACGGTCTCTTCTCTCACCTTTGCTCTCTCTAGGTGCTGGATGGAGAGGTGTACCCACCTACAGTGAAAGAGGTTGGGGCTGATATGCACTACCCTCCCCATGTCCCTGAGTCTCACCGCTTCGCTGTGGGCCATGAGGCGTTCGGCCTGGTGCCTGGTCTCATGATGTACGCTACTATCTGGCTGAGGGAACACAACCGTGTCTGTGATGTCCTGAAGGAGGTCCACCCGGACTGGGATGATGATAGGCTCTTCCAGACATCACGCCTCATTCTCATTGGTGAGTAGTCTCAGCAAACAGCATGTGGAAAAAAGAGGTGTAGGACTTGCTGCTCATTATTATATGATGTGGTTATACTCATGTGGTCAGATCTTACATAGTATCTGGATTAACATTGTGTATTGTAACTTGTGCCCATCAAATACTGTAGGTTAGCTGAATTTGCAAACAGCTGTTCTTTGTTTCTAAAATAGAGACATCTAGATCCAATATTTGATTATATTGCGAGCTAATGAACCGAAGTATAACTCACTTCCTCTGGATGGGTCTGACCACAGGGAGTGGTATTCTCCTTCACGTCAACTTCTCTATAGTTATGTGTTAATGGCTGCTACCTAAAGTTGTCGGTCGGTCACTTGAGTCGGCAGTTCAGTGGTACCATACAAATAGGGGTAGGTGGGAATTGATAACCCTGAGACATTATTTTAAAATTGACTTTATGGAGGTTTTTAATAACTTCTAACTGCTCTATCTTGTAAAAGGGTAGGTGAAGAAATAAATAATATAACGAAACAAAAGACTCTAACTAATTGTCCCTCCCCTTGCTCCTTCTTATAGGTGAGACCATCAAGATTGTGATCGAGGACTATGTGCAGCACCTGAGCGGCTACCACTTCAAGCTGAAGTTCGACCCGGAGCTTCTCTTCAAAGAGCGTTTCCAGTATCAGAACCGCATCGCATCAGAGTTCAACACCCTGTACCACTGGCACCCACTGATGCCTGATGCCTTCCACATCCAGGAGCAGGTTTACTCCTACCCCCAGTTTGTCTTCAACACCTCCGTGGTCACCACACACGGCATCTCCAACCTGGTGGAATCCTTCACCAAGCAGATCGCTGGACGGGTAAGAGACTCTCTGTGTGGGATTTAAGTTGTGGGCTCTGAGTGTTGTGGCCCCTTGAGGTGGCTGAAGTATTGGGTGGATGATGTTGCATGTTATTGTGTTTTAAGCAAACTTAATCCAACTATTTTACCTCAGTGTTTACCCTGAGGAAATGTCAGTAATTCAAAATAAAGAGAAACTCGTTGTTGTTTGAGGCTGGTCGACTTACTTCCCCTCCCTCGTCCGTCCTCAGGTTGCTGGAGGTCGTAACGTCCCCCCTGCAGTGATGATGGTGGCTCTGAAGTCCATAGAGAACAGCAGACAGATGCGCTACCAGTCCCTCAACGCCTATAGGAAACGCTTCTCCATGAAGCCATACACCTCCTTCGAAGACCTCACAGGTGAGAGAACCACCATTAGCATCACAGCTATAACATAAACACTGATCACCCTGTAAGCATTGAGATTGAGTTAGATTATTATGTAGTGATGAATTAGTGTAATTCCCATTTAACAGTAGAAGGTGTAACATCCTACTATCCTGTTTGGACAGGAAATAATTAAAACCAGTTAAGACTGGTACTAAATAACTCTAATTACTAAAGGTGTCTCTAGTTATTACTGATACTATATCATAGTTCACATTTGCATTTTAACTGTGACATTTTTTTAAAAACTTTTTGAAATAGTAATAAAACTGGCCTGGGCAGATACAGTAGATCCTGTGGATGTAAGTTTTATATTGGAGTAAACGTACAGTGGGGCAAACAGATGTGCACTTTCGTTCCAGAAAGCAGTTAGTGATGGCAAAGTGTCAGGTCTAAACAGAGGAGTGTTTGGGGAGTTGACATGCTCTGCACTGCCTCAATAAGAATGTGAGAATTAACCAGAAGGGTTTCTGTGTGTGTGAGAGATACAGTGTAAAAAAGCGAGATGTTTGGAGGACTTTTAGATTGAATCTGTTTCCATGTATATTGTATTGCATCCAGACTGTCAAACGTACTCTGTAAATACTTGTGAAACAGCTCTCAAACTGAGTAAAGTAACGTAACATTTCCTTTAGAAGCCAGGTTGAGTAGAGTAACATAACATTTCCTTTAGAAGCCTGGTTGAGTAGATTAACGTAACATTTCCTTTAGAAGCCTGGTTGAGTAGAGTAACTAACGTAACATTTCCTTTAGAAGCCAGGTTGAGTAGAGTAACTAAGGTAACATTTCCTTTAGAAGCCAGGTTGAGTAGAGTAACATAACATTTCCTTTAGAAGCCTGGTTGAGTAGAGTAACTAAGGTAACATTTCCTTTAGAAGCCAGGTTGAGTAGAGTAACATAACATTTCCTTTAGAAGCCTGGTTGAGTAGAGTAACTAACGTAACATTTCCTTTAGAAGCCTGGTTGAGTAGAGTAACTAAGGTAACATTTCCTTTAGAAGCCAGGTTGAGTAGAGTAACATAACATTTCCTTTAGAAGCCTGGTTGAGTAGAGTAACTAACGTAACATTTCCTTTAGAAGCCTGGTTGAGTAGAGTAACTAACGTAACATTTCCTTTAGAAGCCTGGTTGAGTAGAGTAACTAACGTAACATTTCCTTTAGAAGCCAGTTTGAGTAGAGTAACTAACGTAACATTTCCTTTAGAAGCCTGGTTGAGTAGAGTAACTAACGTAACATTTCCTTTAGAAGCCTGGTTGAGTAGAGTAACTAACGTAACATTTCCTTTAGAAGCCAGGTTGAGTAGAGTAACTAACGTAACATTTCCTTTAGAAGCCAGGTTGAGTAGAGTAACTAACGTAACATTTCCTTTAGAAGCCAGGTTGAGTAGAGTAACTAACGTAACATTTCCTTTAGAAGCCAGGTTGAGTAACTAACGTAACATTTCCTTTAGAAGCCAGGTTGAGTAGAGTAACTAACGTAACATTTCCTTTAGAAGCCTGGTTGAGTAGAGTCACGTAACATTTCCTTTAGAAGCCAGGTTGAGTAGAGTAACTAACGTAACATTTCCTTTAGAAGCCAGTTTGAGTAGAGTAACTAACGTAACATTTCCTTTAGAAGCCAGGTTGAGTAGAGTAACTAACGTAACATTTCCTTTAGAAGCCTGGTTGAGTAGAGTAACTAACGTAACATTTCCTTTAGAAGCCAGGTTGAGTAGAGTAACTAACGTAACATTTCCTTTAGAAGCCTGGTTGAGTAGAGTAACTAACGTAACATTTCCTTTAGAAGCGAGTTTGAGTAGAGTAACTAACGTAACATTTCCTTTAGAAGCCAGGTTGAGTAGAGTAACTAACGTAACATTTCCTTTAGAAGCCAGGTTGAGTAGAGTAACTAACGTAACATTTCCTTTAGAAGCCAGGTTGAGTAGAGTAACTAACGTAACATTTCCTTTAGAAGCCAGGTTGAGTAGAGTAACTAACGTAACATTTCCTTTAGAAGCCAGGTTGAGTAGAGTAACTAACGTAACATTTCCTTTAGAAGCCTGGTTGAGTAGATTAACTAACGTAACATTTCCTTTAGAAGCCAGGTTGAGTAGAGTAACTAACGTAACATTTCCTTTAGAAGCCAGGTTGAGTAGAGTAACTAACGTAACATTTCCTTTAGAAGCCAGGTTGAGTAGAGTAACTAACGTAACATTTCCTTTAGAAGCCTGGTTGAGTAGAGTAACTAACGTAACATTTCCTTTAGAAGCCAGGTTGAGTAGAGTAACTAACGTAACATTTCCTTTAGAAGCCAGGTTGAGTTGAGTAACTAACGTAACATTTCCTTTAGAAGCCAGGTTGAGTAGAGTCACGTAACATTTCCTTTAGAAGCCAGGTTGAGTAGAGTCACGTAACATTTCCTTTAGAAGCCTGGTTGAGTAGAGTAACTAACTTAACATTTCCTTTAGAAGCCTGGTTGAGTAACTAACGGAACACTTTTCTCTCTGTGTGTTTCCCAGGAGAAAAGGAGATGGCTGCAGAGCTGGAGGAGATGTATGGGCATGTGGATGCTGTGGAGCTCTACCCAGGTCTGCTGGTGGAGAAGCCCAGAACCAATGCTATCTTTGGGGAGACCATGGTGGAGATGGGTGCCCCCTATTCTCTGAAAGGCCTGATGGGTAACCCCATTTGCTCACCAGAGTACTGGAAGCCCAGCACCTTTGGCGGGAGCGTCGGCTTTGACATCATCAACACCGCGTCCTTACAGAGGCTGGTGTGCAGCAACGTCAAGGGCCCGTGCCCTGTGGCGTCCTTTCATGTGCCCGACGTAGAAGACAATAGATCCAATACCATCAATTCCAGTACAGCACAGTCGGGGAGCAACGATGTCAACCCCACAGTACTTCTGAAAGAAAGGACCACTGAGCTCTGATAAGACATCAGCTGAAATAGTTTCTGGAATTAAACTTTTAAATGTATTTTAAATGTAACTTTTATTTATTTATTTTAATATTTATTTATAATTTATTGCATCCTGGAATTTTTATTGAGAAATGTTGTTGAGAAATGTTTTCTTCTGCCTCTGATTGTTTTGACATTACTTTTGTAAATTCAAAGAAAACCAATCCTTTTAGTTGTATTTATTCTAAGAGCTAATTTAAAGATGGAATCCGCAGCAGAGGGAAACAGTGCCATTGGCTGCCACATTGTCAGGGTTTTTGGTGCAGAGCAGCATGGTACATAAGGGGCTGTTCTATCACGTGTGCAGTGATGTCCGTGGGGGGGGGGGGGGGGAGGGTTTGTTGTTTGCATTAATGTCTTTGTTGTTGTAATATCGTGAATGGACGTGGCTGTTTCACCATTAAGGATTCCAGCTTTAATAAATGATGTTCTGTTATTGACCTCAGAAAATAGCACTGGCAATATTGTTTATGTATGTACGTTGACTTTGTTTTAAAACTGATACTTGAATTTAACACATTTAGTTTACAACCTGATACGTTACATTCCGCCTTAACTGCATGTTACAATGTTACATTCCACCTAACTGTTTTCTCCTCGGTGCACGGGAAAATATAGCAGGTAAAATACTGTACCTAAAGCTAATAGATACAAGTCATTGTACTATGATACTGTAACCCTTAAAGTATTTTCTTAGTGTTTTGTTGAAATACTTGAGCTGACTCGTACTGTTTTAATAAAACACCATCTAATGAAATACAAACATGAATCCCATCATCTTTCCACATTTACATAATGACCCTGCAGCCCTATTCAGATTCAGTCCTCTTGCTGCATTACTGTGATATTCTCTGCTGACTCAAGTATTGTTCTTTAATCCACCTGTCGTGTCAGATTTTGAAAATATGCTTTACAGCGAAAGCAATCCAAGCGTTTGTGTGAGTTTATCGATCACTAGACAAAACATTAAGAACACTTAGCAGCAATGTAGATTGGTCACGAAAGCCAGAAAAGCAATCAAATTAATCGCTTACCTTTGATGATCTTCGGATGTTTGCACTCACGAGACTCCCAGTTACACAATAAATGTTCCTTTTGTTCGATAAAGATTATTTTAAAATCAAAAAACCTCCATTTGTTTGGCGCATTATGTTCAGTATTCCACATCCTTAGGCAGGTCATCAAGGCTTGACGAAAATTCCAAATAGTATCCGTACAGTTCGTAGAAACATGTCAAACGTTTTTAATAATCAATCCTCAGGTTGTTTTTAACATCAATAATCGATAATATTTCAACCGGACTGTAAACTATTCAATACTGGAGAGAAATCCGTAGGCGAGCAAGTAAACTCCCATTGCCATAATAGGACGTAGGACGTGGCGGACGTAAAGGTAATGGCGGACTGAACGAAGTTATGTAGAGCACCTCAAGATAAAACGTAATATTCAATATCGGCAAGTTAGACTAAAATATTAGCACTACATAATCTGGTGGGTGATAACCTTCAATCTGGTGTCGTGGCTGAATCAGATTTAGCTAGGTAATATAGATAGATAAGATGTTATTTTCATCATATGCTTGTGAGATACTTGTCATTAGAATGGTGCCCTTTGGACTATAGGGTTGGCAGTGCATTTTCCCCTTCTGAGATAGGGCTTAGTCACTTGGGGCCCAGAGAGGGGAGAGGTCAGGCTTGTCTTCATATGTCAATGTATCTGTTAAAAAATGTGGTGCTATGTAGAATATGAGAAGAGGAGGAGGACAGAATGGAACATTGTTTTTTTATGGGAATGTGTATGTAACTATTCCTAAACCATGTGAAGGGATGGTGTTATTAATGGGGAACCAGTTAGTTATCTCATACAATGTCTGTACGCCAGTCACGCCCTACTTTTCTCATGGGGGGAAGGAGTAAGGCAGTGTTTGGAATCATTGTATGTCCCCTCTGAGGTTGCCCTTATCTTGATCTGGTATATGACCTAAGAGGCTCACTGTCTTCAGTGAGTTTGTCCAGGTTTGGGAGTATCTAGAATTGACAATTGATGTATGCCATTGGATGAGGTGATGTTGTGGTACCAAGCATGAGATTGAAACCTTGTCTTAGGAGACCAAACTGAACGATGATTTATAGCTGATGCTGTCTAGCTATGGGATACTCCTCTTTCGGGTAAATGATTATTTGTAAGTTGAGAGGGGTGTATCTTGGCTATAAATGAAACTAAGAATTGTTTCGTAAGGATTCTCAGAGAATTCATTTATAGACACTGAATTGATCTGAGAGTCAAAAAAGGGCTTTGGTGAAGCTCATATATTATTAAAGATGGATTTTATAATATAACTCTGACTTGTGTGTGGTTGGCTCTCTTTATTGAGTAATACAGGAAATTACCACGACACTGGATAATAACACAAAACAAATCTTAAGACTAGAGACATTTATCGACAAATATTACGAAAACAAGCAATACCCAAACATGACGGAGAGCAAGACAGGGGAACCGATTTCAAAACGCAAACGTGACTCTTCTACAGACACAGACGATTTAATATTTTCACCACCGGGAATAGTAAAGGTCGAAACCGATCTGTTAAAATCAATAACTGACAAACTGGGTATACTTGAATTAGTTAGTAAGGATATAAAAGAGTTGAAGGCAAGCCTCGAGATGAGTGATGAAAAAGCTGCGACATTGGAGAAGGAAACACCCAAGCTAAAAGGGACAGTCAATAAGATTGAAACCGAAATGAATGAAATTAAAAAGGAGAACACCGTTCTGAGGGAAGCCTTACTGGACATACAAACTAGATCAATGAGAGAGAATCTGGTACTTACAGGTATCCAGGAGAAAGAAGGGGAAGTTCCTGAATCTGTAGTTAGAGAGTTCCTCCTTACAGTGCTTCAGATCCCACGTGAAGTTATCGACAAAATCCAACTTGAACGTGTACACCGCTTCGGACAGAGAGGCCAAAGGTATGAACGCCCAATCGTTGCCAAATTTGCTTCATTTAAATACCTCTATGGACCGGAAAGGAAATCACACTACAAACTATCACCCTCAGGCACTTAAGGAAATCATGAATGTCATGGATATATTGGAATTAGTGGATATATGGAGACTTAAATACCCTGACCTAGTGAGATATACATGGCGGAGGCTTAATCAAGCTAGTCGTCTTGACTACTTTCTTATACCATTCTCTCTGGCACCAAAAGTTTAAAAAGTGTTGATAGGGGACAGAATGCGGTCGGATCATCACATAATTGGCATATATATTACTCTTACAGAATTTCCACGTGGGCGAGGATATTGGAAATTTAATCAAAGTCTACTAGATGATAAATTGTTTAGAACTAGGACAGAAGAATTTATAACTGACTTTTTCAGACATAACATAGGTACAGCAGATCCCCTTATTGTATGGGACACTTTTAAATGTGCCTTTAGAGGCAATGCAATTCAGTACTCATCTATAAAACAAAAGCAATTTAGATCAAAAGAGTCCATATTGACAAAGGAAATTGAAGGATTAACAGTACAGTTAGATAGCAATAAAAACGGTACTATAGAGGTACAGAATAAGTTAGAGGAAAAACAAAAAGAAATGGAGGAATTTATTCAAGAAAGATCAAGTGTAATATATTATATAAATAAAGCGAACTGGATGGAATATGGGGGAAAATGCACCAAATTCTTTTTCAATCTTCAATATAGAAATGCTGCCAATTTTTTTAAATTAAAAATAGTTACAAATGATGGAGTCACGCATGATTCACCAAATTATATTTTGAAAGAGGAAGTAAAGTACTTTAAGAATATGTTTTCATTTCAGGCTCCTCCATCTCCACTAACTGAAAGTAATTGTATGGATTTTTTCCTAATAATAATGTAAAATTAACATCTGTATAGAAAGACTCATGTGAAGGCCAAATTACAGAGGAGGAACTGCTTGATGCAATTGGGGCCTTTAAGGATGGGAAAAATCCAGGGCTGGATGGCATACCAGTGGAAGTATACACAACTATTTTTGATATACTCAAAGGACCATTATTAGCTTGTTTTAACCACTCCTATATAAATGGTAGATTATCAGACACGCAACAAGAAGGTCTGACATCATTATTACTGAAACAGGACCCAAGTGGTATATATAAAGATCCAGTCCATTTAAAAAATTGGAGATCTCTTACACTTCAGTGTTGTGATGCAAAAATCCTAGCAAAATGCTTGGCACATAGAATTAAAAAAGTATTGTCAGATATTATTCATCCTAATCAGACAGGTTTTTTACATGGACGATACATTGGAGATAATATAAGACAAGTACTGGAAACAATAGAACACTATGAAATATCGGGGACACCAGGCCTGGTTTTCATAGCTGATTTTGAAAAGGCTTTTGATAAAGTACGACTGGAGTTTATATATAAATGCCTAGAACATTTCAATTTTGGGGAATCTCTTATAAAATGGGTTAACCTGTTGAGGACAGAGGGCCCTGTTTTCACTTTGGGGGAAAATCGTGCCCAATTTAAACGGCCTCGTACTCAATTCTTGCTCGTACAATATGCATATTATTATTACTATTGGATAGAAAACACTCTCTAGTTTCTAAAACCGTTTGAATTATATCTGTGAGTAAAACAGAACTCCTTTTGCAGCAAACTTCCTGACAGGAAGTGGAAAATCTGAAATCGATGCACTGTTCTAGGGCCTGCCTATTAAAGTCCTTGATATTTATTAGAATACATGCACTTCATACGTCTTCCACTAGATGTCGACAAGCAGTGAGAGAAGAAATTGAGTGTGTAACTTGATCTGGGGTCGAATAACAGCTCTTGGCATGACGTGTCACCAGTTTCCTGTTTTCTGGAGAGCGCGAGAAGGGACCTGGATTTGCCTTCTGATAAGCTGTCGTTATGGACGACTAATATCTCCGGCTTTGATTTTATTTGATACATGTGACAATATCATCGTAAAGTATGTTTTTTCAATATAGTTTTATTAGATTATTGAAATTTATTCGGGACGTTAGGCGTGTTGCGTTGTGTGCCTTTGTTCAGGAAGGAGAGCTTAGCGCCACTTTGCTAGCTTTCCGTGCTAATTGACTGGAGAAGAGGACATTCTAAATCCAAACAACGATTGTTCCCGACAAAGGACCCCTTGTACAACATTCTGATGAAAGATCATCAAAAGTAGGACCCATTTTATGATGCTATTTCATATATCTGTCGAACATGTGAAATAGTCGTTTGCGCCCAGAGTTTGGGCACTCTCTCGCTATACCTAAGCTGGATGTCGTAATGAAGTTATTTTTAGAATTCTAACACGGCGATTGCATTAAGAACTAGTGTATCTATCATTTCCTATACAACATGTATTTTCTAGTAACGTTTATGAATAGTTATTTGGTCAGAATAGTTGGAGTGTCATAAAAATATCCGCACATTCTGGGAAAAAGATGCTACGTTAGCACAATGTATAACCACTGATTTCAGCTCTAAATATGCACATTTTCGAACAAAACATAAGTGTATGTATAACCTGATGTTATAGGACTGTCATCTGATGAAGGTTTATGAAGGTTAGTGAAAATTAATATCTTTTGCTGGTTTATTCCCTATCGCTAACGTGCCTATTGCTATCGCTAACGTGCCTTGATGAATGAATGCGGTAGTGTGGTAGGCTATTGTAGTAAGCTAATACAATGCTATATTGTGTTTTCGCTGTAAAACACTTAAAAAATCGGAAATATTGGCTGGATTCACAAGATGTTTGTCTTTAATTTGCTGTACACCATCGATTTTTCAGAAATGTTTTATGATGAGTATTTAGGTATTTGACGTTGGTGTCTGTAATTACTCTGGCTGCTTCGGTTCTATTTCTGACGGTAGCTGTGATGGTAGCTGCAATGTAAAACTGATTTATACCTCAAATATGCACATTTTTCGAACAAAACATAGATTTATTGTATAACATGTTATAAGACTGTCATCTGATGAAGTTGTTTCTTGGTTAGTTTGGTTGGTTCTTGGTTAGTTAGGTTGACTTTGTGCATGCTACCTGTGCTGTGAAAAATGTCTGTCCTTTTTTGTATTTGGTGGTGAGCTAACATAAATATATGTGGTGTTTTCGCTGTAAAACATTTTAAAAATCGGACATGTTGACTGGATTCACAAGATGTGTATCTTTCATTTGCTGTATTGGACTTGTTAATGTGTGAAAGTTAAATATTTCTAAAAAATATCTTTTGAATTTCGCGCTCTGCCTTTTCAGTGGAATGTGGGAGGAGTTCCGCTAGCGGAACGCCGGTGCCAGACAGGTTAAGGTTATGTATAATAACCCTAGGTGTAAAATAGTAAATAATGGCTACATCTCAGAAAGTTTTAAACTATCTAGAGGAGTAAAACAAGGTTGTCCACTATCGGCATATCTATTTATTATTGCCATCGAAATGTTAGCTGCTAAGATTAGATCAAACAATAATATTAAGGGATAAGAAATCCATGGCTTAAAAACTAAGGTGTCATTGTACGCTGATGATTCATGTTTTCTTTTAAAACCACAATTAGAGTCTCTCCACGGCCTCTTAGAGGATCTGGATACTTTTGCTATCCCCTCTGGATTAAAACCAAATTATGATAAATGTACCATATTACGTACTGGATCTTTAAAAAATGCACATTTTACATTACCATGTAGTTTACCAATTAAATGGTCTGACGGAGATGTGGACATACTCGGTATACAAATCCCAAAAGAAATAAATGATCTCACTCCAATACATTTTTATAGAAAGTTAGCAAAAATAGATAAGATCTTGCTACCATGGAAAGGAAAATACCTGTCTATTTGTGGAAAAATCACCCTGATTAACTCTTTAGTTATATCACAGTTTACCTATTTGCTTATGGTTTTGCCTACACCTAGTGACCTGCTTTTTAAATTATATGAACAAAAAATATTCAATTTTATTTGGAACAGCAAGCCAGATAAAATTAAAAGGGCCTATTTATATAACGGATATGAATTCGGTGGGCAGAAATGATTAAATATTAAAGCATTAGACCTCTCACTAAAGGCATCAGTCATACAAAAGTTATACTTAAATCCAAACTGGTTCTCTAGTCAATTGGTACAAATATATTCAGGAAGGGCCTTTTCCCCTTTATTCAGATTACACCTGCTCACTTTCGGTTGTTTGAAAAGGAAATAATCTCCAAAATATCTTTATTTTTTAAACAAGCCTTAGAAAGTTGGTTGCAATTTCAGTTTAATCCACCTGAAAGGACGGAACAAATAGTACAACAAATATTGTGGTTAAATTCAAATATACTAATTGATTAAAAAAACTGTATAAAAGGTATAATTTTAGTGAATGATATCATAAATAGGACTGGTGGAGTTATGTCACACATGCAGCTAACACAGACATATGGAAATGTCTGCTCTACCCAAAATTACAACCAATTAATTGCAGCATTACCACAAAAATGGAAGAGGCAAGTAGAAGGGGGAAAAAGTTAGGAACTTGTATGTTGGCCCTGTATTAAAGAACATAAATGGTTAAAGAAAAGTGTGATAAATAAAAACATATACCAATTTCATTTAAGGACCAAAAAACTGACAGCTCTGCCATATAAATTGCGAAATAGTTGGGAAGAGATTTTCGATGTACCCATTCCATGGCACATGGTTTATGAATTGATACGCAAAACAATGCCGGATCCAAAACTTTGAATTTTTCAATTTAAATAGAATTCTTCCAACTAATAGAATGTTATATATATGGGGGATACAATCTTCCCAGCTCTGCAGATTCTGCTGTGAGGAGGCAGAGTCATTAGATCATTTATTTTGGTATTGTCCATATGTAGCTCGTTTTTGGTCACAGGTCCAGGAATGGCTGAATAATTGCAACATTTGCCTAGAACTAACGCTACAGATAGCAATACTGGGTGATTTGAAAAGCCATAGTCAATCAATCAATAATATAATAAGTATTTTAGCAAAAATTGTTATTTTTAATTTACAATCTGTAGAAGCTATGAGAATAGGAAGGTTCAATTATTTTGTGAAGCATCACAGCACAGTTGAAAAATATATGGCAAATAGAAATCCGAAATGGATGATGTTGAGAGATAGATGGGAGGGGTTGAATGGAGCTGAAGGGTGGGACTAATAACAAGATAAACAATGTAAAGCATACCGGATCTGTAAAATGTATATAGGTTTGGAACTTTTGTGAAATAGCATAGTTACAAATAGAAATCAAACTGGATGGACATCAGAAATAGAGGAAGGACTAAGAACAAACAAGAGAGAACTATTGTAAAGTAGACTGTGTCTGTAAAATGTGTATAAGATGTATAAATTGAAGGTAAAAGCAGAACTGTTTATTAGTTTACTCCAATTGGGGGATCGGCGGTAGGGTTTGCGGGGAATAATAATAAAGGTATATTCTTTAAAAAAAGTATGTATGTCTATATAGGTATGTGTATGTACAGTATATATGTGTAAATGTATGCATGCATGTATGGATATATATATTTACCCCAAAAAATATGGGGGATTGGAAATGATGCAGACAATTACATTGGAAGCAACATTCTTTCCGCAATATTAAGCTGATCCACCCCTTAAAATTAGAAAAAAAAATATATATATATATATATACATATTTAAAAAATACTGGAGAGAAAGAAAATGTCGAGCAACCAGTGTCGCGCGCATGAACTAATGTAAGGACATCTGTCTATCCACTGACGCGTTTTGATAAATCTCGCTCATTTTTCAGAATAAAAGCTTGAAACTATGTCTAAAGACTGTTCACACCCTGAGGAAGCTGGTTGATATCCCTTTAAATGGACGAAAGGCAGGCAATGGAACAGTGATTTTTCAAAATAAGAGTCACTTCCGGGTTGGATTTCCTCAGGTTTTCGCCTGCAAAATCAGTTCTGTTATACTCACAGACAATATTTTGACAGTTTTGGAAACTTTAGAGTGTTTTCTATCCCACGCTGTCAATTATATGCATATTCTAACATCTGGACCTGAGAAATAGGCAGCTTACATTGGGAACGTTATTTTTCCAAACATAAAAATTCTGCCCCCTAGCTTTTAACAGAACACTGTGCACTGCAGTGGAGGATGGTGAGGGGAGGACAGCACATAATACTGGCTGGAGTGGAGCGAATGGAATGGCATCAAACCATGTGTTTGATGTATTTGACACTATTCCACTCCAGCCATTACCACGAGCCCGTCCTCCCCAATTAAGGTACCACCAACCTCCTGTGGTGTACTGTGTACTGTGTACTCTCTGTTTAGTGACAAATAGCATTCCAGTATGCTCTGTTTTTGGGTAAATTATTTTCAATGTGTCAAGTAATTATCTCTCCATTTTTGCATGAGTCACTGTATTAATCACTGCATTCATCACTGCATTAATCAGTTGATTAATCACTTCACCAATCACTGTATTAATCACTGTATTAATCACTGCATTAATCACTGTAATACTCACTGCATTAATCACTGCACTAATCACAGTATTAATCACTGTACCAATCACTGTATTAATCACTGTATTAATCACTGCATTAATCACTGCATTAATCACTGTATTTATCGCTGTATTAATCACTGTATTTATCTTCGGTCCTTTCATCCTAAACAAACATGGCTGTTAGTCCAGGCTAGTCTGCTATTTCTTCACCTTTTCATAGAAATTAGTTCCAGCACACACCAGAGAAGATGACGCACACACACACACACACACACACACACACACACACACACACACACACACACACACACACACACACACACACACACACACACACACACACACACACACACACACACACACACACACACACACACACACACACACACACAAAGACAAAGACAAATCAGATTGAATGAGTCATGTGCATCAGTTGTCATCCCATCCTAAAGCTGTCCCCCTCATAATCTATAGTCCTCCCTAACTTCAAAGAGCTGGGCGTGGGATGGTCTATCGTATGTCTTTTCACTTGGCCCATCACGGCAGGAAAATGACCGGATTGCGCGTGCAACATTATTAGTGTTCCCCTTTCCGAGTGGCCTGGGGCGGAGGCTGCTGCAAAGGGCCTATGTGGCCCAGGCTATGAGCTCTGTGAGGAGCGAGCGGGGGAACACATCTTCCATTGTGTGTGTGTAATGAGCATGAGTGAGTGGGTCGTGAGCGGTGGTGCGGGAGAGTATCAGGGAGATAGATCTGTGTGTTTTCCCTCTGACCACTCTTCGCCTCCGCGGATGCCGTGCACTGGGGAGAGTGTAATGTGCTGGTCCACTGGTGGTGGGTAGCTACCTGAAACAGCCCCGGCCACCGGATAGGCTACCGGGAACTGGACACCTCCACCATAGACTTCTATAATGATGGCCTGCACACACACCACGGCCTGGCAGGGAGATGGCACTATTGATTGGCATACATGTTAATGATGCAAAACATAAACACACCAGCAAAGCACACATGATATGGTGACAGTTTCTGGCTGACAAATCAGTTTTGTTCGTTGTTAAAATTACAGCTTTTTGTGCCGTGTGTTGTGGTTAGATGTGTGAATGTATGTATGTCGGGGGATATGAGATGAGAGTATCTTCACATACTGTGTGTGTGAACTCTTTGAATGGGTGCGTGTCTGTATCATACGTTTGTGTGTGTGTGTGTGTGTGTGTGTGTGTGTGTGTGTGTGTGTGTGTGTGTGTTTGTGTGTGTGTGTGTGTGTGTGTGTGTGTGTGTGTGTGTGTGTGTGTGTGTGTGTGTGTGTGTGTGTGTGTGTGTGTGTGTGTGTGTGTGTGTGTGTGTGTGTGTGTGCATCTCCATGTGTCAGGCATTTGTTTAAGTGTTTGTTTTGAATGCATGCTGTAGCTGGGCACAAATTGGTTGAATCAACCTCATTTCAAGGTCATTTATCAATGTATTGTGACATGGAATCTACGTGGAAATTTATTTAGAAAAAGTAATCAACAGGATAACATTTGGTCCCGTGTGGCTCAGTTGGTAGAGCATGGCGCTTGCAACGCCAGGGTTGTGGGTTCATTCCCCACGGGGGGACCAGGATGAATATGTATGAACTTTCCAATTTGTAAGTCGCTCTGGATAAGAGCGTCTGCTAAATGACTTAAATGTTAAATGTACACCACAGGATTTTGTTGTCATGGTAACCAAATTTCAACATAGAAAAACCTTGTATAATATGTTTCATTTGTACCTTTAAAACTACATCAGATCTTCAATGTTATATCCACTATCAGAAAAAACAACTATTGGCTGGGCAGCACTTCCTATTAGAGAATTGATTTTTCTACATCTACTCTGTTCCCCGGTCGCCGAAAACGTGGATGTCGATTTAAGGCAGCCCTCCGCACCTCTCTGATTCAGAGGGGTTGGGTTAAATGCGGAAGACACATTTCAGTTGAATGCATTCAGTTGTACAACTGACTAGGTATCCCTTTCCCTTCGGTCTCCCATCCAGGATTTTAAACAAGCCCAGTTCTGCTATCGTGAGAATGATCGTTTAGCGATCCCACGTAACATGAAATAGACTTACTGCTGCTATCAAAGTAATTTCAAAGGGAAGGTTTAACAGACCATACTCTATCATTAATATATTATAAATGACGCTATTTAGGATTATATACAGTGCCTTCAGAAAGTATTCATACCCCTTGACTTATTTCACAATTTGTTGTTACAGCCTGAATTCAAAACTGATTAAATATATTGTTTTTTTCTCACCCATCTACACACAATACCCCATAATGACATGTTTTTAGAAATGTCTGGTCATTTAGATAATTATTCACACCTTTGAATCATTACTTTGTAGAAGCACCTTTGGCAGCGATATATGTCTGTATCAGCTTTGCACATCTGGATTTGGGGATTTTCTCCCATTCTTCCTTGCAGATTTTCTAAAGCTCTGTTAAGTTAGATTGGTAGTGGTGGTGAACAGCAATCTTCAAGTCTTTCCACAGATTTTCAATGGGATTCAAGTTTGGGCTTTGGCTGGGGCACTCAAGGACTTTCACATTCTTGTTCTGAAGCCATCCCAGTGTTGCTTTGGCTGTATGCTTAGGGTCATAGTCCTGTTGGAACGTAAATCTTCGTTCCAGTGTAAGGTCATTTGCACTTTGAAGCAGGTTCTCATCAAGGATTTTCCTGTATTTGGCTTCATTCATTGTTCCCTCTATCCTTACCAGTCTTCCCATTCCTTGCCACTGAAAAGCATCCCCATAGCATGATGCTGCCACCACCATGCTTCACGTTAGGGATGCTGCCACCACCATGCTTCACGTTAGGGATGGTGTTAGACGGGTGATGAGCTGTGCCTGGTTTTCTTCAGACATAGTGTTTTGCATTCAGGCCAAAGAATGATCAAAGGAAATTGGATGCACCTGAGCTCAATTTGGAGTGTCATGTATGGCAAAGGGGTGTGAATACTTATGTAAATTAGATATTTATGTATTTCATTTCAATACATTTGCAGAGATTTTTACATTGCTGTTCACCGTGATCCCCATCTTACTTAACAGGGTTTCAGAAAATCTGCAAGGAAGAATGGTAGAAAATCCCCAAATCCAGATGTGCGAAGCTGATACAGACATATATCGTTGTGTAAACAGGTGTGTTTTTTGTTTATTTTTAATACATTTGAAATTCAGGCTGTAACACAACAAAACATGGAATAAGTCAAAGGGTATGAATACTTTCTGAAGGCACTGTAGCATTTGCAAAGTCATCAACAACTAAAAAAAGACAACCAGGTGAGGGGAGTTCTTTACAAATTAGTGACCTTAATTTTTTCGGCCGGTAGATAGCTTAGTGGTTAGAGCGTTGGGCCAGTAACTGAAAGGTTGCTGGATTGAATCCCTGAGCTGACAAGGTAAAAATCTGTCGTTCTGCTCCTGAACAAGGCAGTTAACCCACTGTTCCCCTGTATGTCGTCATTGTAAATAAGAATTCGTTCTTAACTGACTTGCCTAGTTAAATAACCATATCAACAATCATATCTCAAACATCAGCGGGAGACAACCATCAGAAACAAAAACCATCTCTCAAATATCAGAAAGAGACAACCATCTCTCAACTATCAGAGACAACCATCTCTCAACTATCAGAGACAACCATCTCTCAACTATCAGAGAGACACAACCATCTCTCAACTATCAGAGACAACCATCTCTCAACCATCAGAGAGACACAACCATCTCTCAACTATCAGAGAGACACAACCATCTCTCAACTATCAGAGAGACACAACCATCTCTCAACTATCAGAGACAACCATCTCTCAACTATCAGAGACAACCATCTCTCAACTATCAGAGACAACCATCTCTCAACTATCAGAGAGACACAACCATCTCTCAACCATCAGAGACAACCATCTCTCAACCATCATTGAGAAGCAAGCACTATGGCAAATGGAGAGAGTTGTCGTAGGCAACAGAGTGTGGTGCCGTCTGTAGGTTACGGAGTGTGTTGCCTTCTGTTAGCTCTCAGTCAAACTGCGGAAATGTAAAACTGTAACTAACCTCTACGGTTAACAGTATGAATTCATTCAGATATTTTTGGTTAAGTTTAGGCATTAGGGTTAAATTTAGATTTTCATTGTGACTGGTTAAGATTAGGGCTAAGGTTGAAGTTTAGGTTAAAACAGAAAACTAGTGCCTAGCACTGAGATTGAACCTGCGATGTTCGGAGCCATAGATTGCAGATTTCCTAGATGGTACAAGGTACCCGCGTTGCCACTAGTGGATGGTTGGAAATTGCCATGGAAATAAGACGACAAGCCATCCCATAACTTCACCATTCCAATAATACCTGGACACCACGTAGTCCACTGGAGTTGGTCACAGAATGAAGTAAGAGGATGCAGAGAAATCAAGGCTATTACCAGAAAGAGGGTTGAACATCTGACAAGGAAGAGGAACAAACTAGAGTCAACTGGAGACAATGGAGAAAATTCCCCAAAAAATCCACATACAGGAAGTTTTCGGTTTCATGTTAACTTGACAAAATAATAATAAATACATTGGAAATCTTACTCACTAGAGCTCTTACATGTAAGTCGTTACGTAAGTAAGCCTGTCCTTTCAGACTACCGGTATTCCTACTTTGTAAATTGGTAGGTCAGATTGGGTAATGAAAAGCCAACAAATCTCTCAATCAATCAATAATTCATCTGCTTGATTGTCATAAAGCAAACAGGTTGCTTCAAAGTCAGGTGCTCAACCAGTCTTCTATCATACACACATCATGAGCACGTTCCAGGCCTATATTTAGACTGCTACTGGAAGACTAATGTCTTAGTGACAGAGAAGTCCAAACAAGGAAACAGAAAAGAATGATTGGGTTGTCTGTCCTAAGTGCAGTAAACGGTTGAAGAGCCTCTTATAGAGGCTAGAGTAGGCCTGGGATATCAGTCAGTCAGCTAGGCTTTGAAAGGGGCTATAAATAGCCTAACACTGTATGCCTAACATATTTCATTGTTAACTTTGTGTATTATTAATTAAGATAACAAAACATGTCAATGCAATATCCCCATAGCTACATTTTCTAAGATTTGTACACACTTTCAGTCATTACTGCCAACGAATTTAATCTCACCATGAAGAAAGTCCAATATTTCACTAACCATAGAAGCATAAAAAACAACCACATTACACTACTTATCACAAAACCGCAAAAGATTAACAAGTGCATTCTACTGCAACTGTGGAATGTATACTTAAGGTAGGTCCACTGTGTCAAGTGTGATCACTAGTATATCTACTAGTACTAGTACTCCCTGTATATAGCCATGTTATTTTCTACTCCCTGTATATAGCCATGTTATTTTTACTTGTTTGTCACGTCCTGACCTTAGAGATCCTTTTTATGTCTCTGTTTTGGTTGGTCAGGGCGTGAGTTTGGGTGGGCATTCTATGTCTGGTGTTCTATGTTGTCCTTGTGTGGTATTTCTGTGTGTTTGGCCTGGTATGGTTCTCAATCAGAGGCAGCTGTCATTCATTGTCTCTGATTGAGAATCATATTTAGGTAGCCTGTTCCCACCAGTGATGATCCATGGCACGAAGCCTCCAGTGATGATCCATGGCAAGAAGCCTCCAGTGATGATCCATGGTACGAAGCGTCCAGTGATGATCCATGGCAAGAAGCCTCCAGCGATGATCCATGGCACGAAGCCTCCAGCGAAGGTCTCCAGTCCGGAGCCTCCAGCGAAGTTTTCCAGTCCGGAGCCTCCAGCGACGTTCTCCAGTCCGGAGCCTCCAGCGACGGTCTCCAGTCCGGAGCCTCCAGCGACGTTCTCCAGTCTGTAGCCTCCAGCGACGTTCTCCAGTCCGGAGCCTCCAGCGACGGTCTCCAGTCCGGAGCCCCCAGCGACGGTGCCCAGTCCGGGGCCCCCAGCGACGGTGCCTAGTCCGGGGCCCGCGACGAGGGTGCTCAGTCCGGGGCCCGCGGCGAGGGTGCCCAGTCCGGGGCCCGCGGCGAGGGTGCCCAGTCCGGGGCCCGCGACGAGTGTCCCCAGTCCGGGGTCGGCGACGAGGGTCCCCGCACCAGAGGTGCCGCCTAAGTGGGGTGAGCCAGTGGTGGAGCGTGGTCTGCGTCCCACACCTGAGCCGCCACCGCGGATAGATGCCCACCCAGACCCTCCCTTATAGGTTTAGGTTCTGCGGCCGGAGTCCGCACCTTTGGGGGGGGTACTGTCACGCCCTGACCTTAGAGATCCATTTATGTCTCTATTTTGGTTTGGTCAGGGTGTGAGTTGGGGTGGGTATTCTATGTTCTATTATTTGTATTTCTATGTTTTGGCCGGGTAGGGTTCTCAATCAGGGACAGCTGTCTATCGTTGTCTCTGATTGAGAACCATACTTAGTTAGCCCTTTTTCCCACCTGTCTTTGTGGGAAGTTGACTTTGTTTATGGCACATAGCCTTTAGCTTCACGGTTTGTTTTGTAGTGTTTATTGTTTTGTCGACGCTGCGCCTTGGTCCTCTTCTTTCAACGGCCGTGACAGTATCTATATTGGATTGCTCTGGGAAGCATATTTCATAGGGAACAATATTTGGCTGTGCTGCTGGACTGGCTCAGGCCGATTGAGAAAAAGTATTTGGCAGTGCTGCTGGGCTGTCCTACACTGTGATTGGCTCAGGTTCTACACAATGCAGCTACCCGTAGTCTAACTGGTGTCTGGGACCACAGCTGAATAACAGAGCCAACTGATTCATGTTTGGGTAGAGCAAGCAGATAGGAAACAGCTCTGACTCAGCAATTACATGGTAGTGTAACCTACTGTAGGTCACTTATGAATAAAGCTGAATAAAACCTGCTACTGTACTCACTCATAGTGTGGTTTCATATTCATCAACGTTGTTTATTCTTTGATTGCACATAGAGCATCATGAGGATAGTTGGAGGGAAGTCCAGCAGGTGATCATTGCTATTTACACAGAGCCAGTCATTGGAATTCTCTCATACATGACATCATAATGAGCTATCTTGCGGCGGTCATAGTGATGTCAGAAAATGTACACACAGTGGACACACCAGAATGATCTCGACATATGTTATTTGTTATCCGTGTTCACAACACTAGATCGTAGTTGATAGGTGCCAATTGAAATAAATTAGCTAAAAGTATATAGGCCTAATTACGTCTGTCTATACAGAAATAAAAACAATCATTCAGCAGAGAGCATGACTTATCCACAGAGGATCATACGCATCTTTTAAAGCAGACTTATCCACAGAGGATCATATGCATCTTTTAAAGCAGACTTATCCACAGAGGATCATACGCATCTTTTAAAGCAGACTTATCCACAGAGGATCATACGCATCTTTTAAAGCAGACTTATCCACAGAGGATCATATGCATCTTTTAAAGCAGACTTATCCACAGAGGATCATACGCATCTTTTAAAGCAGACTTATCCACAGAGGATCATACGCATCTTTTAAAGCTGCCTTATCCACAGAGGATCATACGTATCTTTTAAAGCTGCCTTATCCACAGAGGATCATACGCATCTTTTAAAGCTGTGGATTGTTTCAAATCACAAGAGTGAAGGCTTACATGCCTATTTGGGAAGCCCGCAATTTGGACAGTGCGCTTGGCAATAGGCCTAGCTGATTATTGAGATGCAGTTGTCAGTGAAAAGCATCTAAAATATGTTTGAAGATAATGTGTCTTGAGTATAATTTGAAATGTTGATACAAGAAGAAAGTGATGGGGTGCGTTGTGAAGATATTGGCCTATCTCTCTCAAATCAAATCAAATTTATTTTATATAGCCCTTCGTACATCAGCTAATATCTCGAAGTGCTGTACAGAAACCCAGCCTAAAACCCCAAACAGCAAGCAATGCAGGTGTAGAAGCACGGTGGCTAGGAAAAACTCCCTAGAAAGGCCAAAACCTAGGAAGAAACCTAGAGAGGAACCAGGCTATGAGGGGTGGCCAGTCCTCTTCTGGCTGTGCCGGGTGGAGATTATAACAGAACATGGCCATGGCCATCTCTCCAGAATGCACTCAGGTCTCCAGAATGCACTCAGCTCTCCGGAATGCGCTGAGCTGTCTCCCGCCAATTCTTGAGCATTCATTGTTTTATTGTGTTAATTGTTTGCCCTTTGATTGTTTATTTT
The DNA here is from genome assembly GCF_016432855.1 of Salvelinus namaycush. Lineage (NCBI taxonomy): Eukaryota > Metazoa > Chordata > Actinopteri > Salmoniformes > Salmonidae > Salvelinus > Salvelinus namaycush. The sequence continues at coordinate 40,596,658 of NC_052316.1, read as the reverse complement.
TGACCAATTCCCCATTGTATATCACCAGTAGTAAATGTAATGTTAATCGCTGTCAGCAATATAGACAGCATACATGGTTAATATTTGCCATTTACCTCTGCTAAATCACATTTATCAATAAAAGCGCTATTCGTTTTTTTGTTTGTTGAGAAAATTGGATTTTTGTAAACAAAAATCTACAATGATGAGACAGCCTATAGGGAGGAGGTCAGAGACTTGGCCGTGTGGTGCAAGGACAACAACTTCTCCCTCAATGTGATCGAGACAAAGGAGATGATTGTGACTACAGGAGGACCGAGCACGCAAAACAATCAGACCCCATTCTCATCAACGGGGCTGTAGTGGAGCAGGTTGAGAGCTTCACGTTCCTTGGTGTCCACATCAACAACAAACTATCATGGTCCAAGCACACCAAGACAGCCGTGAAGACGGCACAACAAAGCCTATTCCCCCTCAGGAGACTGAAAAGTTTTGGCATCGGTCCTCAGACCCTCGAAAAGTTATTCAGCTGCACTATCAAGAGTATCCTGACTGGTTGCATCACTGTCTGGTATGGCAACTGCTCGGCCTCCGATTGCAAGGTACTACAGAGGGTAGTGCGTACGGCCCAGTACATCACTGGGGCCAAGCTTCCTGCCATTCAGGACCTCTATACCAGGTGGTGTCAGAGGAAGGCCCTAAAAATGGTCAAAGACTCCAGCTACCCTAGTCATATACTGTTCTCTCTGCTACCACATGGCAAGCGGTACCGGAGTGCCAAGTCTAGGTCCAAAAGGCTTGGGGCGGTAGCGTCCCACCTCGACAACATCCGGTGAAATTGCAGAGCGCGAAATTCAAAATACAAAAATAATAATATTAAACATTCATGAACATACAAGTGTCTTACATCGTTTAAAAGCTTAACATCTTGTTAATCCAACCACATTGTCAGATTTCAAAAAGGCTTTACGGCGAAAGCATACTATCCAATTACAATTTTAGAAACTTTCACAGTGTTTTCTATCCAATACTACCAATTATATGCATATCCTAGCTTCTGGGCCTGAGTAACAGGCAGTTTACTTTGGGCACGTCATTCAGCCGAATATCCGAATACTGCCTCCTAGCCCTAAAAAGTTAACAGCTTCTATCCGCCAACCATAAGACTCCGGAACAGCTAATCAAATGGCTACCCAGACTATTTTCATTGCCTCCCCCCTTTACGCTGTTGCTACTCTCTGTTTATTATCTATGCATAGGCACTTTAACTCTACCTACAGTATATTTACATATTACCTCAATTACCTCGACCTACCGGTGCCCCCGCCATTTGACTCTGCACTGGTACCCCCTGTATATAGCCTCACTATTGTTATTTTATTGCTGCTCCTTAATTATTTGTTACTTTTATTTAAAAATCTTTGACTTATACATTTTTTACTTAACACTTATTTTTCTTAAAACTGCATTGTTGGTTAAGGGCTTGTAAGTAAGCATTTCACTGTAAGGTCTACTACACCTGTTGTATTCAGCATTTCACTGTAAGGTCTACTACACCTGTTGTATTCGGCTCATGTGACAAATAGCATTTGATTTGTTACAAAAGAGGCAACGGTGTGCTTTAGAACCATGCGGACACCTCGCAAAAAAGAAATACAATTATAATATTATGTCCCCCCCCTTCTAAAACCAAAGTTGCGCCCCTGCTAAGAATGATATGTAAAGCAGTAGATATATTAGAGTGAGCTATGTCAAGAGTAAATATATGGTGTGTTTAAACAGTGTAACTAAAATACTATGTGGAGCAGTAGAACTTTTACATACAGATACAGTATGTCGAGATTACAGTATTTAAATGCACAGTGTGAAACGGGAAGTGACCAGTGGTTTAATGTCTCTATATCAAGGGACAGCAGTGTTGGATGTGTGTGTGTGTGTGTGTGTGTGTGTGTGTGTGTGTGTGTGTGTGTGTGTGTGTGTGTGTGTGTGTGTGTGTGTGTGTGTGTGTGTGTGTGTGTGCGTGTGCGTGTGTGTGTGTGCGTGTGATTGTGCGTATGAGGTGTGTGTGTCAGTGGCGATGGGCAGTTTCACGCTACACCACAGCTAATCTCATAGCTAACCTCATGCTATTTTACACATTTTGCCATGAGGCTGAGAGAAAATCTTGCTGTTTTAGAGCTCAGGGATTCTTGTTTTTCTAGATTTAGAACGCAAAACAACATTTATAAAGCAAACATTATCCCTGCCTGGAAATACTTCAATTGTTTAAGCATATGTTGCAGAACAGTGATTCAAATATTTTTTCAGAAAATAGAAAAATGATTGCGTCTTGTGAACGACTATTTAGAATCAGTCCGTCTCCCAAGCCTACTCATGCTCAGACAACATGGAAGTCCACATGGAAGCCACACAAGCAATAAGTAGTATTCTACGCTCTACTTTTCCACTTTCACACTTCTTCCATTGCCATGGAAAGTGCCTCTTTGTAGCATTCCAATCTGGACTTTCTGACGCCATCCTCCCCAGATGTGTTTACAAAGACAAATTAGTGATGATGTTATTTGGTACTTCTGCATAAACATTTTCAAGTTGTTGACTCTCACCAGTGCTGGCTTCTGAGCAGGGACGTCATGCACCCCCAAAATCTGAGGGTGTCCAAAGTACATGTGGAGTGTCTGGTGGGGGGTGATCCGGAGGGATGCTATGCCCCCCATCCGTAAGTTGGAGAATTTTTTAAACACCTGAAACAGGTTTTCCTGGAATCTAGAGCCATAATTATTATGCTTAATTATATGTAAAAAATATGTCAATTTTTCTGCATATCTAGGCAAACCTCTTGAGCTGTCAGTATCCTACTGACTGGAGGTTCTTTTTCTTAAATAAACAAAATATGCTTCTCTGCATCTCTGCTAAAATATGGGTAAAAGATTGAAAGGAACTTGAGTCTTTTATCAGTACATTTAGTTATTGCTTGCCTTTCTAAGTCTACCAACCTTGCCGGCAGGCATGCTAGCTAAGATATTTAGACAAGCTAGCTATTCTAACTTGATTGATAGCCTGAAATTGATACCTTGGTAGCTAATTATGAGGTTGGGAGATTGGGAACCTATCCGGGCTAGCTTAAGCCAATTTCATATAATTGCTAAGTAGCAAGTAGTATTACAAAGAAAAAGCAAACATTCAACATTTTTCCCCCAGGATAAGTCTGAGGGGGCAGGTGCCCATGTGAACCCTATGGGATAACACCTCTGCTTCTGAGCCTCTGTACTGCGGACACGTTAGGCTAAAGTAGGCCTAATTCATGCTGACTCCTTGACTATGATGTGTGGGTTGGTTTGTGCGAAAGTCTGCTCTAAACTTAAGGTAGAGCAGGAATGGAGATATTCCCTTGTTTACCAAACTATGAAAAGTATTGATGTAGTGGGCGCGTGGGCTTTGAAGACCAGGGGGTGGTTGTGCATGTTTATGTTTACAGGCCAGGAAGCTGGGAATGTCCATGGAGGAGATCAGATGTTTCTTCTTACAGTATTTTTCCTACAGTAGATGGGAATGTTTTAGAGACTACTTAAAAAAATATATTATTCATTTTTAAATAGAACAGCCAGTTAAGAACAAATTATTATTTTACAATGAAGGCCTCCTGCGGGGACAGGGTCTGGGATTAAAAATAAAAATCTATTAAATAAAATTATAGGACAAAACACACATCACGACAAGAGAGACAACACAGGCAGCATCACATGACAACACAGCATGGTAGCAACACAACATGACAACTACATGGTAGCATACTTAAAATGCCCACTAATTAATGCCAACTTCACTGAACTAAAATGTAAACGAAACATGCAACAATTTCCAAGATTTTACTGAGTTACAGTTCATATAAGGAAATCAGTCAATTGAAATAAATTCCTTAGACCCTAATCTATGGATTTCACATGACTGGAAATACAGATATGCATCAGTTGGTTACAGTCACAGATACCTTTAAAAAAGGTAGGGGCGTGGACCAGAAAACCAGCCAGTATCTGATGTGGCCACCATTTGCCTCATGCAGAGAATTTGGCATTACATACAATGTTTGTGTTAAACATTCATTGCAAAAAAAACAACAAAGCATATTCCCCCTCAGGAAACTGAAAATATTTGGCATGGGTCCTGAGATCCTCAAAAGGTTCTACAGCTGCAACATCGAGAGCATCCTGACTGGTTGCATCACCGCCTGGTACGGCAATTGTTCGGCCTCTGACCGCAAGGAACTACAGAGGGTAGTGCGTACGGCCCAGTACATCACTGGGGCTAAGCTGCCTGCCATCCAGGACCTCTACACCAGGCGATGTCAGAGGAAGGCCCTAAAAGTTGTCAAAGACCCCAGCCACCCCAGTCATAGACTGTTCTCTCTACTACCGCATGGCAAGCAGTACCGGAGAGCAAAGTTTAGGACAAAAAGGCTTCTCAACAGTTTTTACTCCCAAGCCATAAGACTCCTGAACAGGTAATCAAATGGCTATACGGACTATTTGCATTGTGTGCCCCCCCCCAACCCCCCAACCCCTCTTTTTACACTGCTGCTACTCTCTGTTTATCATATATGCATAGTCACTTTAACTATACATTCATGTACATACGACCTCAATTGGGCCGACCAACCAGTGCTCCCGGACATTGGCTAACCGGGCTATCTGCATTGTGTCCCGCCACCCGCCACCCACCACCCGCCAACCCCTCTTTAACGCTACTGTTACTCTCTGTTCATCATATATGCATAGTTACTTTAACCATATCTACATGTACATACTACCTCAATCAGCCTGACTAACCGGTGTCTGTATGTAGCCTCGCTACTTTTATAGCCTCGCTACTGTATATAGCCTGTCTTTTTACTGTTGTTTTATTTCTTTACTTACCTATTGTTCACCTAACACCTTTTTTGCACTATTGGTTAGAGCCTGTAAGTAAGCATGTCAATGTAAGGTCTACACCTATTGTATTCGGCGCACGTGACAATTACATTTTGATTTGATTTGATTTGATTTGTTAACTAAATCTAGAAAAATAAGCATTTGGATGTTTAGATTTTTATTTTCCCTACAAACTTGATTTCAGATATCGTGTTCAATTATTTCCTGGCACCCAGCTAACAAGAAACGTTCCCACAACTTTGCCATGTTCACAGAACATAATATATTAATATTCTAGACACGTTTCATGGGAATGTGGGAAAAACATTAATGTGCCCAGTTTTCGGAGGTTTAGAACGTCCCACCAAACATACACAAAACATGGTTGCCATGTTCTCAGAACATAAGATATTAATGTTTTTGACATGTTTAATGAGAACGTTGCAAGACCATTTAAGTGTCACAAAAAAATATAATTACACATCACATCTTGTCACTGTGCCAAGCAAAGCCCTGATTGGTGAAGCACTGATCCATTCATAGCTCTTTGTTTGTTGGCAAGGTTAGAGATACTCACACCACAGTGATTTTAACAAACAGTACAATGTTGTCAACTGACATATTTGACATGTATGATTACATTGTGCATGTTCATGTAGATGTATACAGTCCATGTCAGGTAATGGTTAATCTGACTATTCTCATCATTGATTTTATTGACTTATTTCAGCAAGAGCTTTCTGTCTAGTTGTCTAATGTTGGTGGGGCATATTATCCTGTTTTAATGATACTCCTGAATAAAATTTAAAAAAAGTTATTTTCTTGATTGTACTTTTAACATAGCTAAGATTTACTTCAAAGTGCATTCACCCTATGACACATCATTGTCCGGGTTTGACACACAAGGATTTGACACACCAGGATTTGACACATCAAAACTGACACATCAATGCCAGGGTTTGTTACTACCGTCACTATACATCACATCATCTACTATAAATAACACCGGAAGTCACTAGAACAGTCATCCTGCCCTGCCCTGATGTCCCAGTGAGCAGTGGCTGGTTGGCAAGTTGGTCAACAGTCAATTGTTTGTTGAGTTGATGAGTTGAGTTCATGTTGGTTGTAAAATGTCAGAGTTCATTGTCAACAGAACAGTGAGTCAGAGAGGTCGGCTATGCATCCACTGCTGCTGTGGAGGCTGGTGTTTATGTTAAACTTTCCCATACAGGTATTCTTTCTTTAAAGTGAAAAAGAAGATGTCAGAACACTCCCACTGATACTATAGAATGGCCCCAGCTCTACAAACTTCCAATCCAGGTGTACACACCACCTAAGGCAAGTGGAAGTAAAGGGTTTGACTTTTCACTTCAAAGTCAAACTTTCAAACTTCCAGAAAAAGAAAAAAAAGTATTGAGATAAATCTATTTCTCATATTATTTATTTACTATGTCTCTGGATATTATACACAATATTGGATTAAGTAATTCCCTGCTTGACCATTATTAACGCATACAGACAGACAGACAAACGGATGGATGGACATACAGTGTAGTGTAGCGCGGGGGATGGCTGCCGTTTCACGGGCTCCTAACCAATTGTGCTATTTTGTGTGTTTTTTCGCATTGTTTGTAATTTATTTTGTACATAAAGTTTCTGCCATTGTCTATTATGACCGAAAAGAGCTTCTGGATATCAGAACAGCGATTACTCACCTCGAACTGGACAAAGATTTTTCTTTAATGAGTCTGACGCAAAGAATATATTGTTGCTCCTGGACCAGGCCCAAACCCCCGTCATTCGCATGGAGAAAAGAAGGAGATACAGGGTGCGCAGATCTGGGTGCCTTGTGAGAATTCGAGTGGGTAACCCGCCTCTACCACCCGTTCGATTTGCTAACGTGCAATCACTGAAGAATAAACTGGATGAGCTCCGTTCAAGACTATCCTACCAACAGGACATTAAAAACGTAATTATCTTGTGTTTCACCAAGTCGTGGCTGAACGACGACACAGATAATATACAGTTGGCTGGGTTTTCTGTACATCGGCAAGATAGAACAAACTTTCTGACGAGGGGTGGTGGTGTATGTCTATTTGTCAATAACAGATGGTGCGCGATGTCTAATATTTAGGAAGTCACAAGGTATTGCTCACCTGAGGTAGAGTACCTCATGATAAGCTGCAGACCCCACTATCTACCAAGAGTGTTTTCATCTATATTTTTTTCGTAGCCATCTATTTACCACCACAAACTGATGCTGGCACTGAGACCGCTCTCAATGAGCTGTGTAAGGCCATAAACTAACAAAAAATGCTCACCCAGAAACGTCGCTCCTAGTGGTGGGGATTTTAATGCAGGCACATTTAAATCTATTTTACCTCATTTCTATCAGCATGTCACATGTGCAACCAGAGGGAAAAAACTCTAGACCACCTATATTCCACACACAGAGATGCGTACAAAGTTCTCCCTCGCCCTCCATTTGGCAAATCTGACTATAATTATATCCTCCTGATTTCTACTTACAAGCAAAAACTTAAACAGGAAGTACTAGTGACTTGCTCAATACGCTATAGGACTGTTTTGCTAGCACAGACTGGAATATGTTCTTGAATTCATCCAATGGCACTGAGAAGTATACCACCTCAGTCACCGGCTTCATCAATAAGTGCATTCACGATGTTGTCCCCACAGTGACCGTATGTACATATCCCAACCTGAAGCCATGGATTACAGGCAACATCCGCACTGAGCTAAAGGCTACAGCTGCCGCTTTCAAGGAGCTGGACACTAATCCGGACGCTTATAAGAAATCCTGCTATACCCTCAGAAGAACCATCAAACAGGCAAAGCGTCAATACAAGACCAAGATTGAATCCTACTACAAAACCTCTGATGCTCGTCGGATGTGGCAGGGCTTGCAAACTATTACGGACTACAAAGTGAAACCCAGCCGCGAGCTGCCCAGCCTACCAGACGGGCTAAATGCCTTTTATGCTCGCCTCAAGGCAAGCAACACTGAAGCATGCATGAGAGCACCAGCTGTTCCGGACGACAGTGATCACACTCTCCATGGCCGATGTGAGCCAGACCTTTAAACAGGTCAACACAAGGCTGCGGGGGCAGACGGATTACCAGGGCGTGTACTCAGCGCATACACAGACCAACTGGCAAGTGTCTTCACTGACATTTTCAACCTCTACTCTCCTGTAATCATTAAGTTAAGTTAAGTTGTGTCGTCAACAATCATTACGTTTGTTGACGACACAATGGTGGTAGGCCTGATCACTGACAACGATTAGATAGCCTATAGAGAGGAGGTCAAAGACCTGGTGACAGGACAACAACCTCTCCCTCTGACTATGGACTACAGCAAAAGGAGGGCCGAGCACGCCCCCATTCACATGTACGGGGCTGTAGTGGAGCAGGTCGAGAGCTTCAAGTTTGTTGGTGTTCACATCACCAACAAACTATCATGGTCCAAACACACCAAGGCAGTCGTGAAGAGGGCCATCGAGAGCATCCTGACCGGTTGTATCACCGCCTGGTATGGCAACTGCTTGGCATTGGACCGTAAGGCGCTGCTGAGGGTAGTGCGCACTGCCCAATGCATCACTGGGGCCAAGCTTCCTACCATCCAGGACCTCTATACTAGGCGGTGTCAGAGGAAGGCCCAAAAAATGGTCAAAGACCCCGCACGGCAAGCGGTACCGGAGCGCCAAGTCTAGGTCCAAAAGGTTCATTAACAGCTTCTACCCCCAAGCCATAAGTAAGTAAGTAATTCATCAAATGGCCACCCGGGCTAGTTGCATCAACCCCCCCCCCCCCCCCCCCCACACTTTAGTCACTTTACACACTTTACCCCTACCTACATTTACAAATTACCTCAATTACCTCGACTAACCTGTACCCCAGGACATTGATTGTATCCCCTGTATATATCTTAGTTGTTGTTATTTTATTGTGTAACTTTTTTTTAAAGTTTAGTTTATTTAGTAAATATTTTCTTAACTCTATTTTCTTTTTTTCTTCTTCTTTTACCTTTATATATCCAGGTTTTTCTCATTGACATCTCTTTTCCAAGAGAGACCTGGTCCAATAGCAGCAGGGGAACAACGTTTCAGACAAAACAACTTACATACGCTAACACAACATTAAACAAAACTATAAACACACATACAGTACAACAATTACATATTACGTTAAAAACACGAAAGTCTTGACTAAAAACAGCTGTCCTAAAGACAATTACACTCTTCTATGATATATACATCGATCGAGTCTATTTTCTTAAAACTGCATTGTTGGATAAGGGCTTGTCAGTAAGCATTTCACGATAAGGTCTACCTACACCTGTTGTATTCGTCGCGTGTGACAAATACAATTTGATTTGACCAGGGTGGCTTACCTGTAAAGGAGTGAAACCAAAGCCTACAATCTCTGCTCCAGCGCTGGAAGGAAGCCTCTGTTTTGTGTTCCTGCAGCTCCTTCTAGTGGTGAGTCAGTGGCAGAAGTTGACACAAAGTTAGTCATTGTTTCCCCAGAAGATAATACATCTGAATCAAAAGGAATCTGGCCACGGCAACAACAGGGGCTCACTCTACCACGCAGGTCCACTGAAACTGACCGTGGTGATTGTTGTGTAACCAGAGTGTGATAACACACACACACACACACACACACACACACACACACACACACACACACACACACACACACACACACACACACACACACACACACACACACACACACACACACACACACACACACACACATACACACTATGTGAATCAGTGATTAACCATCTATGGAGAGATTAAAGCTAACCCCAAAACCTCAAATGGGTGTTTCTCCTACTGTGAAATATCCTGTCTCCTCAGACTTTCTCTTCTTTCACAACCACACGGGAGTGAAAAGTAAAAAGGGGAAATATACTGTAGCTCAGAGACTCTTCTATAATGTCATGACCATATGTGTGTTGGACTGACAGGATGTTATCTACGCAGGTAACGTCAGACCCCATGAGAGTTTAGACTGGCTCGTCTGTCTCATCGTCCACAAGAGTGGAAAAGTTTGGAGGCCTCTTCTTTGTCATAGATAAATGAATTGGATGATGATGAAGCTCTTTCAACACTACCACAGAGTTTTGTCAACTTGTAACTGAGATTTGCCACGTGCGTACAGTTAGTAATCTCATTCTATGATGCAGATGGGTTCACACAATAAAATCAATCCTTCTGTCTATTGAAGGTGCTCATAGACTACACCCGTGAGTTTGACTTTGGCATGATAAACTCTTTCAGTTGATTGATTGAAAATCATCTTAATTTCATAATGAAAATGTGCAGGCTGTGACAAGATTGAGGTTTTCTCTTCGTGTGTGTGTGTGTGTGTGTGTGTGTGTGTGTGTGTGTGTATAGACAGCATAGGTCAAAAAGAGGTCACACAAAGTAGGATCATGTTTTTCATCATAAGACCATGGTGTCCAACATGTCCTCATCTCCCAGCCCTTCTAATGCGACTATCCCTGATGCTCCTCCCTCTTTTTCCCCTGCCCCGCTACAAAGTTTCTCCCTGCAGGCAGTCACTGAGTCCGAGGTGCTAAAGGAGCTCCTGAAATTTGACCCCCAAAAAACATCTGGGTCAGATGGTTTAGACCCTTTCTTCTTTAAGGTTGCTGCCCCTATCATCGCAAAGCCTATCTCCAACCTTTTTATCTTGTCTCTCCCTTCTGGGGAGGTTCCCATTGCTTGGAAGGCATCCACGGTTCATCCTTTATTTAAACGGGGAGATCAAGCTGATCCTAACTGTTATAGGCCTATTTCTATTTTGTCCTGTTTATCAAAAGTGTTGGGAAAACTTGTCAATAATCAACTGACTGGCTTTCTTGATTTCTGTAGTATTCTCTTGGGTATGCAATCTGGTTTCCGCTCAGGTTATGAATGTATCACTGCAACCTTTAAGGTCATAAATGATGTCACCATTGCCTTTGATTCTAAGCAATATTGTGCTGCTATTTTTATTGACTTGGCCAAAGCTTTTGATACGGTAGACCATTCCATTCTTGTGGGCTGGCTAAGGAGTATTGTTGTCTCTGAGGGGTCTTTGGCCTGGTTTGCTAACTACCTCTCTCAAAGAGTGCAGTGTATAAAGTCAGAGAATCTGCATTCTCAGCCACTGCCTGTCACCAAGGGAGTACCCCAAGGCTCGATCCTAGGCCCAATGCTCTCCTCAATTTACATCAACAACATAGCTCAGGCAGTAGGAAGCTCTCTCATCCATTTATATGCAGATGATTGTAACGGCTTTCGTCTTCTTATCTCTGCATAACACAGTGCCTGCCCGGTCGCTCAGCTCAGCTTTGGGGCGGCGATACTCACCAGCCTGTGCCCAGGGTCCCTTACCGTCCAGAATTTCCTCCCATGTCCAGGAGTCCTGTGTACTTTGCCGCTGCTGCTGTTGTCCTTTACCACGCTGCTTGGTCCGGTTTTGGTGGGTGGTTCTGTAACGGCTTTCGTCTTCCTCCTCGTCTGAGAAGGAGAAATTAGAAGGATCGGAGGACCAATGTGCAGCGTGGTAATTGTTCATCTTGATTTAATAAAAAGTGAACACTCAAAATACAAAAACAACAAATGTGAAAAACCGAAACAGTTCTATCTGGTGCAGACACACAAAGACTGAAGACAACCACCCACAAAACCCAACACAAAACAGGCTACCTAAATATGGTTCCCAATCAGGGACAACGATTGACAGCTGCCTCTGATTGAGAACCATATCAGGCCAAACACAGAAATAGTAAAACATAGAAATACAAACATAGACTGCCCACCCCAACTCACGCCCTGACCATACTAAAAAAAGACAAAACAAAGGAAAAAAAGGTCAGAACGTGACAGTACCCCCCCCCCCCCCCAAGGTGTGGACTACGGCTGCAAAACCTGAACCTATAGGGGAGGGTCTGGGTGGGCATCTGTCCGCGGTGGCGGCTCTGGCGCTGGACGTGGACCCCACTCCACCATTGTCTTTGTCCGCTTTCTTAACGTCCTTTGAGCGGCGATCCTCACCGCCGACCTTGGCCTGGAAACCCTAATAAAGGGCCCCACTGGATTGAGGAGCGCCTCTGGACTGAGGGGCGCCTTTGGACTGAGGGGCGCCTCTGGACTGAGGGGCAGCTCCGGACTGAGGGGCAGCTCAGGACAGGGGCAGCTCAGGACTGAGAGGTAGCTCATGACTGAGGGGTAGCTCAGGACTGAGAGGTAGCTCATGACTGAGGGGTAGCTCATGACTGAGGGGTAGCTCATGACTCAGGGGTAGCTCATGACTGAGAGGTAGCTCATGACTGAGAGGTAGCTCATGACTGAGAGGTAGCTCATGACTGAGAGGTAGCTCATGACTGAGGGGTAGCTCAGGACTGAGGGGTAGCTCAGGACTGAAGGGCAGCTCCCGACTGAAGGGCAGCTCCGGACTGAAGGGCAGCTCCGGACTGAAAGGCGGCTCCGGACTGGAGGGCGGCTCTGGCAGCTCCTGACTGGAGGGCGGCTCTGGCAGCTCCTGACTGGCGGGCGGCTCTGGCAGCTCCTGACTGGCGGGCAGCTCTGGCAGCTCCTGACTGGCGGGCGGCTCTGGCAGATCCTGACTGGCGGGCGGCTCTGGCAGCTCCTGACTGGCGGGCAGCTCTGGCAGCTCCTGACTGGCGGGCGGCTCTGGCAGCTCCTGACTGGCGGGCGGCTCTGGCAGCTCCTGACTGGCGGGCGGCTTTGGCGGCTCCTGACTGGCGGGCGGCTCTGGCAGCTCCTGACTGGCGGGCGGCTCTGGCGGCTCCTGACTGGCGGGCGGCTCTGGCGGCTCCTGACTGGCGGGCGGCTCTGGCGGCTCCTGACTGGCGGGTGGCTCTAGCGGCTCCTGACTGGCGGGCGGCTCTAGCGGCTCAGGACAGACGGGCGGCTCTGACGGCTCAGGACAGACGGGCGGCTCTGACGGCTCAGGACAGACGGACGGCTCAGACGGCTCTGGGCAGACGGGCGGCTCAGACGGCGCTGGGCAGACGGGCAGCTCAGACGGCGCTGGGCAGACGGGCAGCTCAGACGGCGCTGGGTAGACGGGCAGCTCAGACGGCGCTGGGCAGACGGGCAGCTCAGACGGCGCTGGGTAGACGGGCAGCTCAGGCGGCGCTGGGCAGACGGAAGACTCTGGCCTGCTGAGGCGCACAGTAGGCCTGGTGCGTGGTGACGGAACTGGTGGTACCAGGCTGGGAACACGCACCACTGGGCGAGTGCGGGGAGCAGGAACAGGGCGTACAGGGCTCTGGAGATGCACAGGAAGCTTGGTGCGTGGTGCTGGAACTGGTGGTACCGGACTGGGGACACGCACCACTGGGCGAGTGCGGGGAGGAGGAACAGGACCCACAGGGCTCTGGAGACGCACAGGAAGCCTGGTGCGTGGTGTTGGCACTGGTGGTACTGGGCTGGTGCGAGGGGCTGCCACAGGCGGACTGGTGCGTGGAGAAGGCACCGGATAGACCGGACCGTGGAGGCGCACTACAGGTCTCGAGCACCGAGCCTGCCCAACCCTACCTGGCTGAATACTCCCCGTGGCCATGCCAGTGCGACGAGGTGGAATAAGCCGCACTGGGCTATGTACACGTATGGGAGACACCATACGTAGGGCTGGTGCCATGTACCCCGGCCCAAGGAGACGCACTGGTGACCAGATGCGTAGAGCCGGTTTCATGGCACCTGGCTCGATGCCCACCCTAGCCCGGCCGATACGAGGTGCTGGAATGTACCGCACCGGGTTATGCACACGCACCGGGGACACCGTGCGCATCTCTGCATAACACAGTGCCTGCCCGGTCGCTCAGCTCAGCTTTGGGGCGGCGATACTCACCAGCCTGTGCCCAGGGTCCCTTACCGTCCAGAATTTCCTCCCATGTCCAGGAGTCCTGTGTACTTTGCCGCTGCTGCTGTTGTCCTTTACCACGCTGCTTGGTCCGGTTTTGGTGGGTGGTTCTGTAACGGCTTTCGTCTTCCTCCTCGTCTGAGGAGGAGAAATTAGAAGGATCGGAGGACCAATGTGCAGCGTGGTAATTGTTCATCTTGATTTAATAAAAAGTGAACACTCAAAATACAAAAACAACAAATGTGAAAAACCGAAACAGTTCTATCTGGTGCAGACACACAAAGACTGAAGACAACCACCCACAAAACCCAACACAAAACAGGCTAACTAAATATGATTGACGATTGACAGCTGCCTCTGATTGAGAACCATATCAGGCCAAACACAGAAATAGCAAAACATAGAAATACAAACATAGACTGCCCACCCCAACTCACGCCCTGACCATACTAAAAAAAGACAAAACAAAGGAAATAAAGGTCAGAACGTGACAATGATACAATCGTATACTTAGCTGGCCCCTCCCCAGATTTTGTGTTTAAATGCTCAACAACAAAGCTTTCTTAGTGTCCAACAAGCTTTCTCTACCCTTAACCTTGTTCTCAACACCTCCAAAACAAAGGTCATGTGGTTTGGTAAGAAGAATGCCACTCTCCCCACAGGTGTGATTACTACCTCTGAGGATTTGAGGTAGTCACCTCATACAAGTACTTGGGGGTATGGCTAGATGGTACACTGTCCTTCTCTCAGCACATATCAAAGCTGCAGGCTAAAGTTAAATCTAGACTTGGTTTCATCTATCGTAATCGCTCCTCTTTCACCCCAGCTGTCAAACTAACACTGATTCAGATGACCATCCTACCCATGCTAGATTACGGACACGTAATTCATAGATCGTCAGGTAAGGGTGCTCTCGAGCGGCTAGATGTTCTTTACCATTCGGCCATCAGATTTGCCACCAATGCTCCTTATAGGACACATCACTGCACTCTATACTGGTCATCTCTGTATACCCGTAGCAAGACCCACTGGTTGATGCTTATTTATAAAACCCTCTTAGGCCTCACTCCCCCCTATCTGAGATTTCTACTGTAGCCTTCATCCTCCGCATACAACACTCGTTCTGCCAGTCACATTCTGTTAAAGGTCCCCAAAGCACACACATCCCTGGGTCGCTCCTCTTTTCAGTTCGCTGCAGCTAGCGACTGGAACGAACTGCAACAAACACTCAAACTGGACAGTTTTATCTCAGTCTCTTCATTCAAAAAAACTCAAGAGCGAGAGAGAGAGAGAGAGAGAGAGAGCAGTGTGCTAAGCGAAGGGGAGTTGGCAGTATATAAGAAGTAAGCTCTAATCAGAGGAGCCTCCTGAAAGTGAAGACAACAACTAACAGTGTCATTGTTGCATCCTCTCTACAGGAAGTTCTCCCGTATCTCTATCTACAACTGCTTTACCTTCTGCTTCGACCTTTCCTTTCTCATGTGATTGAGGACTCTGGATTCATGAGTCTCTTGTTGATTGAATTCGGAAGTAAGTGTCACAGTGCCATGTTTGCCAGTGGAAAACATCAGTGGCAAGTCACACATTTGTTATGTTTTCTACTTAGAGGGGGCTTGAGGGCTTGAGTCATAGCAACCGGAATAGGTTTTCCCAGTCACCATACAGCATCTTGGACTTTCAGACAGCTAGTTATAATGTGATAGTAATAAAAATGTAGCCGGGTCTTTCTTCTAAACAGGACAGATATTCTAAACAGGCCAGATATTCTAAACAGGACAGATATTCTAAACAGGCCAAAAATACAGCATCACAAAATGTGTCTTTAAAGAGCGTCACAGAGAAATGACCATGTGTCTTTACAGAACGTCACAGAGAAATGACCATGTGTCTTTAAAGAGCGTCACAGAGAAATGACCATGTGTCTTTACAGAACGTCACAGAGAAATGACCATGTGTCTTTACAGAACGTCACAGAGAAATGACCATGTGTCTTTACAGAACGTCACAGAGAAATGACCATGTGTCTTTACAGAACGTCACAGAGAAATGACCATGTGTCTTTACAGAACGTCACAGAGAAATGACCATGTGTCTTTAAAGAGCGTCACAGAGAAATGACCATGTGTCTTTAAAGAGCGTCACAGAGAAATGACCATGTGTCTTTACAGAACGTCACAGAGAAATGACCATGTGTCTTTACAGAACGTCACAGAGAAATGACCATGTGTCTTTAAAGAGCGTCACAGAGAAATGACCATGTGTCTTTACAGAACGTCACAGAGAAATTACCATGTGTCTTTAAAGAGCGTCACAGAGAAATTACCATGTGTCTTTACAGAACGTCACAGAGAAATTACCATGTGTCTTTACAGAACGTCACAGAGAAATGACCATGTGTCTTTACAGAACGTCACAGAGAAATTACCATGTGTCTTTACAGAACGTCACAGAGAAATGACCATGTGTCTTTACAGAAAGTCACAGAGAAAGTAGGTGAAAGTTTATGGGAGTGTCTGGGTTTTGGTATTCAAGGTGGTGCTTATCAAACAATGTGTGAGTAATACTTCCAAGTGAATTTCTGTACACCAGTGTGTAATAGTCACTAATTAGTTTGAATTGAAGAAAAATTGTTAATTATTTATTTGGTTAAAAGGTGATGAGAACAAAACAGCCACCACTATTAACTACAACACGATATAGATAGTTTCACTTCCATTCAAGCCAGAGGTTTCGATTGGTAATGCCATGGCAACCACAAGAAAAGGAATGTCTGTACCTGCAGCCTCTGCCTCACCCTTTTATGACAAATCAGTGAGCAGTGTGGGACTAAAAGCTGCCTGCTGCCCATTGAACCCCTACATACCTGTGGAATGCAAGGTTGAGAATAGTAGTGACTAACATGAGAAACAAACCCTTGATGAAAGAGCAACACATTTTACACAGAGTGGGAGAAATACTAAATCATGTTGCATTCATGTACTTACACCCAATACTTACATTACACGGCACTCAAAATATGTCTGCAACCTTTTTTTCATGATACCTGACTGCCTGTAAGGCATGCCATTTTCTTCACCACTATTGGAACACAATTGACACTCGCTCAACTCTGTGACTCTCACTGCCCCTCACCCTGTTTTCACTCTCACTGCCCCTCACCCTGTTTTCACTCTCACTGCCCCTCACCCTGTTTTCACTCTCACTGCCCCTCACCCTGTTTTCACTCTCACTGCCCCTCACCCTGTTTTCACTCTCACTGCCCCTCACCCTGTTTTTCACTCTCACTGCCCCTCACCCTGTTTTCACTCTCACTGCCCCTCACCCTGTTTTCACTCTCACTGCCCCTCACCCTGTTTTCACTCTCACTGCCCCTCACCCTGTTTTCACTCTCACTGCCCCTCACCCTGTTTTCACTCTCACTGCCCCTCACCCTGTTTTCACTCTCACTGCCCCTCACCCTGTTTTCAGTCTCACTGTCCCTCACCCTGTTTTCAATCTCAATGCCCCTCACCCTGTTTTCACTCTCACTGCCCCAGTGTTTTTCAATTTCTCATACATACCTAATATCTCCCTAAAAGTATGACGTTGATTTAATTTAAAAATAACATTTATGTGATTAGGTAGAGTTTGTCATGATAAGCTGTAGACCACACCACCTACCTAGAGAGCTTTCATCTGAATTGTTCGTAGCTGTCTAAATAACACCACAGACCGAGGCTGGCACTAAAACCGCACTCAATGAGCTGTAATTGGCCATAAGCAAACAGGAAAATGCTAATTCAGAGGCGGCGCTCCTAGTGGCCGGGGACGTTAACGCAGGGAAACTTAAATCAGTTTTACCTAATTTCTATCAGCATGTTAAATGTGCAACCAGAGGAAAACAAATTCTCAACCACCTTTACTCCACACATAGAGACGCGTACAAAGCTCTCCCTCGCCCTCCATTTGGCAAATCTGACCATAGCTCTATCCTCCTGATTCCTGCTAACAAGCAAAAATTAAAGTAGGAAGCACCAGTGACTCGGTCTATAAAAAAAAGTGGTCAGATGAAGCAGATGCAAAACTACAGGACTGTTTTGCTAGCACAGACTGGAATATGTTACGGGATTCTTCCGATGGCATTGAGGAGTACACCACATCAGTGACTGGCTTTATCAATAAGTGCATTGAGAACGTCGTCCCCACAGTGACTGTACGTACATACCCCAACCAGAAGCCATGGATTACAGGCAACATTCGCACTGAGCTAAAGGGTAGAGCTGCCGCTTTCAAGGAATGAGACTCTAACCCGGACGCTTATAAGAAATCACGCTATGCCCTCCGACGAACCATCAAACAGGCAAAGCGTCAATACAGGACGAAGATCGAATCATACTACACCCGCTCCGACTTTCGTCGGATGTGGCAGGGCTTGCAAACCATTACAGACCACAAATGGAAGCACAGCCGAGAGCTGCCCAGTGACACGAGCCTACCAGACGAGCTTAATAACTTCTGTGCTCGCTTCGAGGCAAGTAACACTGAAACATGTATGAGAGCATCAGCTGTTCCGGACGACTGTATGATCACGCTTTCCGCAGCCGATGTGAGTATGACCTTTAAACAGGTCAACATTCACAAGGCTGCTGGGCCAGACAGATTACCAGGAGGATAACCAACTGGCAAGTGTCTTCACTGACATTTTCAACCTCTCCTTGTCTGAGTCTGTAATACCAACATGTTTCAAGCAGACCACCATAGTCCCAGTGCCCAAGAACACTAAGGTAATCTGCCTAAATGACTACCGACCCATAGCACTCACGTCTGTTGCCATGAAATGCTTTGAAAGGCTGGTCATGGCTCACATCAACACCATTATCCCAGAAACCCTAGACCCACTCCAACAACCTCTCCCTCAACGTGATCAAGATAAAGGAGATGATTGTGGACTACAGGAAAAGGAGGACCAAGCACGCCCCTATTCTCATTGACGGGGCTGTAGTGGAGCAGGTTGAGAGCTTCAAGTTCCTTGGTGTACACATCACCAACAAACTATCATGGTTCAAGCACACCAAGACAGTCGTGAAGAGGGCACGACAAAACCTATTCCCCCTCAGGAGACTGAAAAGATTTGGCATGGGTCCTGAGATCCTCAAAAGGTTTTACAGCTGCACCATCGAGAGCATCCTGACGGGTTGCATCATTGCCTGGTATGGCAACTGCTCAGCCTCCGACCGCAAGGCACTAAAGAGGGTAGTGCATACGGCCCAGTACATCACAGGGGCCAAGCTTCCTGCCATCCAGGACCTCTATACCAGGCGGTCTATGACTAAAGCCACCTTAGTCATAGTTGGTTCTCTCTGCTACCGCACGGCAAGCGGTACCGGAGCGTCAAGTCTAGGTCCAAGAGGCTTCTAAACAGCTTCTATCCCCAAGCCATAAGACTCCTGAACAGCTAATCAAATGGCTGCCCAGACTTAGAACTCTACCTACATGTACATATTACCTCAAATTACCTCGACAGCGGTGCCCCCGCTCATTGACTCTGAACTGGTACCTCCTGTATATAGCTCCACTATTGTTATTTACTGCTGCTCTTTAAATATTTGTTATTCTTATCTCTTACTTTTTGGGGGGGTATTTTCAAAAGAACTGCATTGTTGGTTAAGGGCTTATAAGTAAGCATTTCAGTAAAAGGTCTACACCTGCTGTATTCGGCGCACGTGACAAATACAATTTGATTTGATTCCAAAACCAATGTGTCAGCGATTTTTCCTATTAACACAATTAGCACATATAACTGGCACATTTAGACTGGCACCAACACTATCAGCACATAGAACTGGCACCTTTAGACTGGCACCAACACTATCAGCACATAGAACTGGCACATTTAGACTGGCACCAACACTATCAGCACATAGAACTGGCACCTTTAGACTGGCACCAACACTATCAGCACATAGAACTGGCACATTTAGACTGGCACCAACACTATCAGCACATATAACTGGCACATTTAGACTGGCACCAACACTATCAGCACATAGAACTGGTAGAACTGGCACCTTTAGACTGGTACCAACACTATCAGCACATAGAACTGGCACCTTTAGACTGGTACAAACACTATCAGCACATAGAACTGGCACCTTTAGACTGGCACCAACACTATCAGCACATAGAACTGGCACATTTAGACTGGCACCAACACTATCAGCACATAGAACTGGCACCTTTAGACAGCCACCAACACTATCAGGACGTAGAACTGGCACATTTAAACTGGCACCAACACTATCAGCACATAGAACTGGTAGAACTGGCACCTTTAGACTGGCACCAACATTATCAGCACATAGAACTGGCACCTTTAGACTGGCACCAACACTATCAGCACATGGAATTGGCACATTTAGACTGGCACCAACATTATCAGCACATAGAACTGGCACCTTTAGACATGCACCAACACTATCAGGACATAGAACTGGCACATTTAGACTGGCACCAACACATAGAACTGGTAGAACTGGCACCTTTAGACTGGTACCAACACTATCAGCAAATAGAACTGGCACCTTTAGACTGGCACCAACACTATCAGCACATAGAACTGGCACATTTAGACTGGCACCAACACTATCAGCACATGGAACTGGTAGAACTGGCACCTTTAGACTGGTACCAACACTATCAGCACATAGAACTGGCACCTTTAGACTGGCACCAACACTATCAGCACATAGAACTGGTAGAACTGGCACCTTTAGACTGGCACCAACATTATCAGCACATAGAATTGGCACCTTTAGACTGGCACCAACCCTATCAGCAGATGGGAGAAATATCAATAACATTTAATAACACAATAATAAGTCTAGTGACCATCAACCTTGCACAAACAGAATCATGTTCATTACAGAAAGGAAAAGTATAATACATTGTGTTTTCAGGTGTTTGTAAACGCTACAGCGGAACGTCAAACTTTCACACTGTTTTGTGGTATCCTGCTCATGCTTTTTCAAATTCCAAATTGTGATTTTCAGTTCTTGGAAAAACAACAGAACTCTCATACTCAAGAGGGTCAATCTCAATCCAATTAAAGGTCTGTCTTTCTGTCTGTCTTGTGTACACTTTTTTTGTCATCATCTCCTGTTTACCTGGCGTGTTGTTTAATGCCTTGTTTCCTCTCATTCCCCGTCTCTCTTTCTTTCTTCCCCTCTCCCTCTCCTTACTCCCAACGGGCTAGATACAGACAAAAGCCTCGGGTGACTAGTGACAACAAGTGATTAAAGTTGGGACTAGAGAATAGAGTGAGGCTGAAGAAAGAAGAGGATTGATGTAAAGACATCTGCTGTTAATCACCATGAGACATGTTATCATGGCATGGAGGCATTTCAGTACCAGATGTGGATGCAAATCCTGTGGTTGGATTGTAATGTGGTCGTGATCAGATTTGACAAGCCCTTTCTAATGCCTGGCTGGTGTAGACATTTTATGGGACGGGCCATAATTTTTTTATGACCAACGGCTGAACAAGGCTGCCCTCTAGTGGGTACAGAGGGAAATGCATGTTCCCTGATCTCAAAACTTCCATAAATCACTCCTCATCTCTCCGCTGTGATTAGACTACTGATGTGTGATGAGCTTTCTACAATATATATTGTATCGAGAACAGCAAAAACAAGCAAAAATAACCCCGAACACATAGCCTATTAGCTGTACAATTGTAATGTTATACCCCTGAAACAGGGGAAATATGAGAAATTACACGTAGCATCAACGACGAAACATTTTTAGAGCTGTATTGTTTGCATTTTGATGGTATGTTAATGTCAGCCTATAAGGAAGCTAGGCCATGTTGAGATGTTCATATTGAAACACATCTTCTTTATTTTAAGTTCCTGACTTGTTTGATTAAATTTGTACAGATTTTCTCAGGGGACCCCACATGGGGCCCGACCCCAAGTTTGGGAACCACTGTACTAACCTCTGCCTCTGCTTGCATCCTCTCTCTGTCTGTCTCCTCTTCTCCTTACTGCATGTATTGCAGCCTGCCTCAGCCACACCACTGTGCGCCATATCACTGTCTGTCTCAGTAGCCTACTCTCTGTAAAGCAACTTTATTATGAGAACTCAGTAGCATAGTTTTGGTCCTGCTGAGGTAGGCTCAGTTTAAGGTTAGCTTGAGCTTCTTACTTCATCCTTCTAACTGGCTAAGTAATACAAGCCAGAGCGCTTCAACGTTATTGCAATAGGAGCAGTATAGGAGTTTCTAAACCCAGAGGAGCAACATAGCATGACTTCCGGTAACGCTTGCGTAGCAGACCAAACAGACCAGGTCAGTGTTTGGGGTTTAAGAAGTCAATGAGAGAAGTGAAACATTCTTCCTTAGTTGTTCATTTTCTCAAAATGTAAATGCACAACCTAGATTCAAACCAATGTCTTAAGTAGTTGAACATGTTATTACTCCAACCTTGTGAAAGTAACAAAGTAACACGTTTACATTTTCGTCAAAAACAACTTTATATCGAAGGAGTGCCTTTGATTTGATGACCTACACATGCACATTTCCGAGCGAGACGACCGTTAGAGACCCGATTAGGTGTTTCTAAACATGAGCTTAGCTAGCCAATGTCGCCATGACATCGTCTACAAGTGTGATCTGGGATTTCTATTGGAGAAGCAGTTTTAGCCTATCTTTATACCGTACTGTCATTGATGTAAGTCTCTGACAGAAGCTAGCCACTTGACTGACATGTCTATAAGTGACTATTTACCAGTCGGTTTTTGTTTGTTTGGAGGATGTCTGTAAACACAGGCAAGAGTCACAGGACAGTTTTAAAACAATGAGTCAACTGGGGTAGTTTTTTTTTTACGTCTCAGGCCCTTGTCTTGTGCCGCGAGAGGGTGGAGTTGAGAAGGGTGCAAATGCTGCCTGCATTTTGGGGCGTTCCTGCATGTGGTCATTCCTACATCTGCAGGAACCACTATTTATACATCTATTGGTCCATTTTTAAGCTAGGACAGGCGTGGGTGCTCCAGTACAGTAATGGCGTTAATGCAGAATAATGTTCGATTCCAGTCGCCGAATAAACCCCACAGAAGAAGGGCGGGGGCAAGAATGGTAACTAGCTAGCCGTACACCGTTAGCCAGTGTCTTTCATCCCCGCCTAGCAGGGATGAAAAACTAGCAAACTAGTTAGTTAGTTGTGCTAGCGGGAGGTGGGGGTGAACGGTAGACAGTGTCATTCGCCCCCACCTGTCGGGCATGGTTTTTGCCGCTACACAGCAGGGAGACAGGAGTGACACCTTGTGCTAGCTAACTAGCAAGCTAGCGCACAGTGTCCCCCAATCCTCCCACAGGCTGTGCTAGCAGTAGGTCAGCGATGTGGCTAACAAACTAGCTAGTTAGCTAGCACATGGTGTCTCTCTGCTATCACAGCAGGCGGGAGCGACTGGTAGACAGTGTGCTACTTTCCCGCCTATCGGGCACTATTTTCCTGCAGTTCTGTTTACAATGGTGAGGGCAGGTTTTAGGCAGGCCTGTGTCGTTCCCGCTAGCAAGGAGGACTCCGGGAGTTGCAGGAATGCCTACATGAAGGAACGCCCCCCGAATTGCGGGCTGCAGTTGCACACTATTGGCGGAGTTCGTGGTGAATGTGCTGTGTAGGCCTATGTTGTTTGGAGAAAAAAGTAGGCTACATTAGGTCAATTTACCACTATGTTTAGTACAACTGTGCAAAGTTTCTACCGGTAGCTTGCAAACAAAAACATTACCATCTAACAGTAGTACATCTGCAATTGTGCCCTTCTGCTGCTTGACAGGCAGAGCCCATAAGGATGGGAAATTAACCTAAACCTCTCATGACTGTCAATTAAAGTTCATTTTCATTTTATATAATTTAAATATCAAATTTATGGTGGCCAATATTAAGAGACATCTTGAGGCTACCCTCACTTATCTGACATGACATGATCAGTTGATGTTGATCACTGATCATGAAACGCAGGCAGTTACTTGTTGTATAAATGACGATATAGCAAAATGTGCGCAATTATTTTGTCGGGAATAATCGGAAATGTGTAGTTTTAACTATGCTGTTCAAAAGTTGATGATATTACAACTAAATAGTTAACATTTATTTAGCACGCAGTTGGTCCTCGTCCCCTAGCAGGCAAATCGAACGCTCTGCACCTTATTGTGACGTTTTATTGATAAGGACCTATATGCATTGTGCTTTACACTGAGGTAATCTATTCTCATTGTATAATTTACAAAACCCAAACCCTTTATGTCGATCTGACGTGTTCCTAGTGCACCCACATGAAAATAGAGTCCAATAAGCTTTTAAGCCAATAAATACACAGTAACAGCCCTGAATACTGCCGCTATATAGGCCAGCAGGCTAGATGAGGTGTTCCTCAGGTGGCCAAGGTGCGCACAAGTAGGCATACATGTTTTTCTGAAGTGATTCAGCAGTGCTTGAATTCAAATGACTAATTCATGGCATGACATAACATAACGGTGTGGTGTAAAGCTTTCATCATGTGTTTTGATGTTTATGTAGTATATAATAGTGGTTGTTTTGTGTATGTACAAATACACAGGTCTTCAATCATTGTTCATGTAAGATGACAAATTAAGAGCCATTGTATGATCACCAGACCAATAACACACACACACACACACACACACACACACACACACACACACACACACACACAACCTGTAGTTTGTAGGTGCCACTTTCATCTCCACACACTATTTTCCTTACATGTGATCATTAGCGACTCTTTAGCAGGATGAATCAGTGTGGCGTCATTAACAGGTGGCTCAGCATCCACAACATCGTGTGACCTTCCATATCCCCTACACGAATGTCTCATCTCCAGCGGTTAGTGTTATTTGAGTGCTTTTGAGAGACAGTAGCGTTCAGATCAAGGGCAATTTTATGTCCAACGCAATCAAGAGGAATGAAAAGTCGTTAAGCCCTACCGCACATTCCGTGGTTTTAGCTGGCGGTGCTTGGCGCTTTGAACATTTCCGTGGTTTTAGCTGGCGGTGCTTGGCACTTTGAACGTTTCCCGCTTCTATGCAGTTCGTGTGAAGTCGCTTGCCTGCAATAATTGGGAATTCCAGAGCAGAATGCTTTTCACCTAAATTAAGTTCATCTCGGGATACTGGTGTTTTTCCTCGTATGACTTTTAACTCATTCTGTTCAAGAAGCCAAATATAATAGTTTTATTTCAAAATTAATTCAACTTTTATTAAGCTATACTATTTCATACACAAAATGAAAAATATTTTTTCAATTTTTTAAAAATAATTATATTATAGAATATACAAAATAAAAATTGAATAGAATACAAATATACATGCTATATGCCTATTTACAATAGGTTTTATTCAACATAATTTTCATCTCAAATTGCAGACTAAATAGCTGTCTATTTTATAGCCTGGACAGCCGATAGTGGACAATATTCTCAACCATCTTCTGGATATGTGCCCAGGTGGTGTCTCCCAGCGATCGTTTTGAACATAAAAAGGCATCGGTTTCCTCCTTAACTCGATTTAATGGCCCGTCTGTGGGGAAAAAAACATGGAAAATATGCGTACTGTCTTACCAAAACCCATTTTCCACCACCATTTTCAGATGTTTATATTTAAGTTTTTCTGATTTTCTGACAACTTCCAGATGTTGCACACCGCGTGACTCTGTTATTTAACCCTGGCTGAACGTGGTCAGAGGTACTGTATAATGACGAGATGGTCTCCACCCTAACAAAGGGAGTTGTCCCGAAGGCAGGCGGTCTGCTTATCGTGGGCAGATTTTTACGGGTGTAAACCCTCTTGCTTCACCTCTTCCTCTCTGATGTGGTCCTCAACATCAGGAAGTAGCATCAGCCACCCTAGAATGATGGTTATTAAAACAGACCTACTTATGGATTGCGCCCTAGACATTTCATTTTTTATTAAGAATAGGCCTACAGATTAAACACCTCTAATCATCATTTTCGAGCTGTTTGTGGCAGTCTGACAAGTGTGGACAATTAACAATTTGCACCCGGTGACAAAACGATAGTGGGTGTTTTAATTGATAAGTTGTTCAACAAGCTGTAGAACTCATGCAGACACGAAAAGGCTCTGAAGGAATATTTTAAAAACACGTCCGTGAGTTAAATTTGGATAAATACATGTCTGTTCATATTGTGTAAACTGGCTGGAATTATAGATTTAGGCCTAAAAATGTTTTTACTTAATTTGTAATTAGCTAAATAAATGCTAGGCTATGGTTGAACTCATTGATCTGTAGGCCTACATTTTGTTTTACCTCAGATCACAGTTAACTCCTGCTTGCAACTTATGTCAAGGAGTCTGTCAATAAGACAGACGATGTCCATATCTTGAGGCCTATATGGCAGCGTTTAAGCAGGCAGACAAATTATGTTTTCTTCTTCTCACTAATTGGTCCTTTAACCAATCAGATCAGCTCTGAAAAAGATCTGATATGAAAATATCTGATGTGATTGGTCAAAAGACCAATTAGTGTAAAAACGATCAGAATTGGTCTGGCTATATGGCTGAGGTATTGACCACATAGGCTATACTTGCACAGGCAGCACAATTCAGATCTTTTACCAATTATTTGCACATCTGATACCTATCTGATCTTTTCCCTAATGTGTAAACAGCAAATAAAAACATGGAATCTGATCTTTTGGATTTATACCACCTCCATATGTGGATCTGCATCCTGGTACAAACTCGATCCTCCATATGTGACTTCTGTCTGGAAACTCAGATCAGATGTTTTTTGCTCTGAAGTGTTTTTTTGGGGGGGGGGGGGGGGGGGGGGCACATGACCTACTGTTACCATGACAACCACCTTAACATTTAAAGCAACAGGTGGCAGCAAATGAGCATTGCATCTGTGTGCTACTTCAGAGGCTACATTAGTGTAAATGCACAAATCTGATATGGGTCACATGTAAAATGATTGGATATAGGTAGAAAATCAGAGTTGGGTTCTTAGGGTGGCTGTGTAAACAGCCATTTAGACTCTAGATCACATGTGACATCCCCGTTGGTTTTTGACAGCTGTTTTCCAAACCTTTTCTCATGATTAGCCATAGGCCAAAACAACATATACATTTCTCTCTTTGTCATATCCTCCATTTCTACTCTCTTTCTTTCAATCTCCCTTGATCATTTATCTTCATCCATATCATCTCCATCTGTCTTCATCTGTCTCTTCACTCTTTCTTTCTTTCTTTCTTTCTCTCTATCTCACTCTCTCTCTATATATTATATCATATATCTTTATGTACATATTCTTTATCCCTTTACACTTGTGTGTATAAGGTAGTAGTTGTGGAATTGTTAGGTTAGATTACTCGTTGGTTATTACTGCATTGTCAGAACTAGAAGCACAAGCATTTCACTACACTCACATTAACATCTGCTAACCATGTGTATGTGACAAATAAAATTTGATTTGATTTATATACATATATATTTTCTCCATCACTCTCTTTCTCTCCTTTTATCTGGTTTTATATGGTTAGTTAGATCTCACTCGGTACAGGTCTCTAATTCCTGTAGATCCTCTTATACTCAGAACCTCAGATCCTCTGAGCTATTTCTGTTTGGTCCCATCGTAATGCCCAGCGCACCTTCTCTCAAATCTCCCTCAGGCCTAGTGATTGGCTGACACACACACACACACACACACACACACACACACACACACACACACACACACACACACACACACACACACACACACACACACACACACACACACACACACACACACAGCATCCGACCCCACTCTATTCACAGCATTAGACATCCCGGTTGTGTGACTGACCACAGTCCAGTGTGAAGGAAGCTGACGACAACAGAGGAAGTGCTTCATTGTGACCGTAGGCTCACAGGTAAGGACAGAGCAGTAGATAAATACCTGATTCCAGGGACTTATGAGGCCAGTCTTTGACTCTGCAGCTTGGTATGGATAGATAGATGGACAAACATGTTGTTGATGTTGGACTAACTTCATTCTATTGATTTCTTTTCTGGGTAAAGAGACCCTGGTGAGATGGTAATCGATTGATTGATTTAATTTATTAAATATTAAATGTAGCAGGCTGCTCCAGCTGGACACAACATTACATATAGTTAGCTGGTAGAGTAAAACAGAGAACAACACTATATTATTTGGGGTGTTGGATCCCATATAAAGGGAACTCATTTTTATGTGGTTGGTCATTAGATTATTTTTAGTTTTGACTATTTTGTGTTGTGTTGGAGTTTTTTCACTCAGGAGATGAGGTGGAGGAAAACAGACAGACAGTGTTGGGGCTCAAATGAAGGAAACTCATGTGCTTATATATGATTTTTATTTGGGCGGCACTTGGATTTTTTGAGTTTGTTTTTATTTTGTATATTTTGGGGGGTTTTCGACCCAGGAGATGAGGTGAGTTAATTATTAAACCATACATGCCGTTCTTTAAGACAATTATTTATATTTTCGTGGCCAATATTCACAAAGGGCCCGATTCAGACTTAGGAAACCTACATCTGTCCTACGCACTTCTCAGTAGTTGTTATTCAAACTTACCTTATGCAGGTGTGGTTCCCTTGCACACTGAATAAATGTAATTTAACTGCTAGAAATCCTTCCATTTGCTGGCCAACAGATTTCCTCGTGGAGTTTTCATTCCATAGGGTTTTCAGTATGTGTATTTAAATCCATCCCTTTAAATTTGGTGCACCTTTAATTAGAATTTTCTCGACAGACTCACTAGAAAATATGGAGAGAACAGATTCAGAATATTAGCATGAAAGAAAGCCATCGAAATATATGCATATTCGTCTCCTTTTCAGCACCAATTGGTAGATATAAAAATTATCTGACCTTGTATATAATTTAGGGTTAGGAAATTGTTTATGAATAATAACTAAAATTCGCTCGGAGAGCCTTTGTGCACAAATATATTGGTGAATCAAAAATACAGTGGTTTGATTCATTCTGAAAATTACCATAGTCAATTGTTCAATCCATTAAATATTGGAAGTTTAGAAAAGTGTACAATAGGGGTTGTACAGGAGTCTTATAAATCTACCCTAACAATCCTCACTAATCATGGAAGTGTGATGACAACTGTCCAGTCATTGTGAACCGTGTAGCAGGCTCCAGGTTTAAACTGCTAAGTATGGCCTGCTTCCATAATGATTCAAATAGGCTACATGTCCCAAATTATTACTTGTAATACGTTAGCCTGATATGATCCACTAATGCTAGTGATCCTCAGGAACAACCACATGAACGTGACGGAGGAAAGAAAGGTGAGCTAACGATGAAATGGAATGATGCAAAAT
The DNA here is from genome assembly GCF_016432855.1 of Salvelinus namaycush. Lineage (NCBI taxonomy): Eukaryota > Metazoa > Chordata > Actinopteri > Salmoniformes > Salmonidae > Salvelinus > Salvelinus namaycush. The sequence goes on along the minus strand of NC_052316.1, from coordinate 40,567,498 downwards.
GTAAGGAAACTAACACTAAAGTGACAGTTATAAATGTGAGGAAACTAACACTAAAGGGACAGTTATAAATGTGAGGAAACTAACACTAAAGTGACAGTTATAACTGTGAGGAAACTAACACTAAAGTGACAGTTATAAATGTGAGGAAACTAACACTAAAGTGACAGTTATAAATGTGAGGAAACTAACACTAAAGTGACAGTTATAAATGTGAGGAAACTAACACTAAAGGGACAGTTATAAATGTGAGGAAACTAACACTAAAGTGACAGTTATAAATGTAAGGAAACTAACACTAAAGAGACAGTTATAAATGTGAGGAAACTAACACTAAAGGGACAGTTATAAATGTGAGGAAACTAACACTAAAGTGACAGTTATAAATGTGAGGAAACTAACACTAAAGTGACAGTTATAAATGTGAGGAAACTAACACTAAAGTGACAGTTATAAATGTGAGGAAACTAACACTAAAGTGACAGTTATAACTGTGAGGAAACTAACACTAAAGTGACAGTTATAAATGTGAGGAAACTAACACTAAAGTGACAGTTATAAATGTGAGGAAACTAACACTAAAGTGACAGTTATAAATGTGAGGAAACTAACACTAAAGGGACAGTTATAAATGTGAGGAAACTAACACTAAAGTGACAGTTATAAATGTAAGGAAACTAACACTAAAGAGACAGTTATAAATGTGAGGAAACTAACACTAAAGGGACAGTTATAAATGTGAGGAAACTAACACTAAAGTGACAGTTATAAATGTGAGGAAACTAACACTAAAGTGACAGTTATAAATGTGAGGAAACTAACACTAAAGTGACAGTTATAAATGTGAGGAAACTAACACTAAAGGGACAGTTATAAATGTGAGGAAACTAACACTAAAGTGACAGTTATAAATGTGAGGAAACTAACACTAAAGTGACAGTTATAAATGTGAGGAAACTAACACTAAAGTGACAGTTATAAATGTGAGGAAACTAACACTAAAGTGACAGTTATAAATGTGAGGAAACTAACACTAAAGAGACAGTTATAAATGTGAGGAAACTAACACTAAAGTGACAGTTATAAATGTGAGGAAACTAACACTAAAGTGACAGTTATAAATGTGAGGAAACTAACACTAAAGGGACAGTTATAAATGTGAGGAAACTAACACTAAAGTGACAGTTATAAATGTGAGGAAACTAACACTAAAGTGACAGTTATAAATGTGAGGAAACTAACACTAAAGGGACAGTTATAAATGTGAGGAAACTAACACTAAAGTGACAGTTATAACTGTGAGGAAACTAACACTAAAGTGACAGTTATAAATGTGAGGAAACTAACACTAAAGAGACAGTTATAAATGTATGGAAACTAACACTAAAGTGACAGTTATAAATGTATGGAAACTAACACTAAAGTGACAGTTATAAATGTGAGGAAACTAACACTAAAGTGACAGTTATAAATGTAAGGAAACTAACACTAAAGGGACAGTTATAAATGTGAGGAAACTAACACTAAAGTGACAGTTATAAATGTGAGGAAACTAACACTAAAGAGACAGTTATAAATGTGAGGAAACTAACACTAAAGTGACAGTTATAAATGTGAGGAAACTAACACTAAAGTGACAGTTATAAATGTGAGGAAACTAACACTAAAGAGACAGTTATAAATGTATGGAAACTAACACTAAAGTGACAGTTATAAATGTGAGGAAACTAACACTAAAGTGACAGTTATAAATGTAAGGAAACTAACACTAAAGTGACAGTTATAAATGTAAGGAAACTAACACTAAACAGTTATAAATGTAAGGAAACTAACACTAAAGTGACAGTTATAAATGTGAGGAAACTAACACTAAAGTGACAGTTATAAATGTAAGGAAACTAACACTAAAGGGACAGTTATAAATGTATGGAAACTAACACTAAAGTGACAGTTATAAATGTGAGGAAACTAACACTAAAGTGACAGTTATAAATGTGAGGAAACTAACACTAAAGTGACAGTTATAAATGTGAGGAAACGAACACTAAAGGGACAGTTATAAATGTGAGGAAACTAACACTAAAGTGACAGTTATAAATGTGAGGAAACGAACACTAAAGTGACAGTTATAAATGTGAGGAAACGAACACTAAAGGGACAGTTATAAATGTGAGGAAACTAACACTAAAGTGACAGTTATAAATGTGAGGAAACTAACACTAAAGTGACAGTTATAAATGTGAGGAAACTCACACTAAAGGGACAGTTATAAATGTGAGGAAACTAACACTAAAGTGACAGTTATAAATGTAAGGAAACTAACACTAAAGTGACAGTTATAAATGTGAGGAAACTAACACTAAAGTGACAGTTATAAATGTGAGGAAACTAACACTAAAGTGACAGTTATAAATGTGAGGAAACTAACACTAAAGGGACAGTTATAAATGTAAGGAAACTAACACTAAAGTGACAGTTATAAATGTGAGGAAACTAACACTAAAGAGACAGTTATAAATGTGAGGAAACTAACACTAAAGGGACAGTTATAAATGTAAGGAAACTCACACTAAAGGGACAGTTATAAATGTAAGGAAACTAACACTAAAGAGACAGTTATAAATGTGAGGAAACTAACACTAAAGGGACAGTTATAAATGTGAGGAAACTAACACTAAAGGGACAGTTATAAATGTGAGGAAACTAACACTAAAGGGACAGTTATAAATGTGAGGAAACTAACACTAAAGTGACAGTTATAAATGTGAGGAAACTAACACTAAAGAGACAGTTATAAATGTGAGGAAACTAACACTAAAGTGACAGTTATAAATGTGAGGAAACTAACACTAAAGTGACAGTTATAAATGTGAGGAAACTAACACTAAAGGGACAGTTATAAATGTGAGGAAACTAACACTAAAGGGACAGTTATAAATGTGAGGAAACTAACACTAAAGTGACAGTTATAAATGTGAGGAAACTAACACTAAAGTGACAGTTATAAATGTGAGGAAACTAACACTAAAGGGACAGTTATAAATGTGAGGAAACTAACACTAAAGAGACAGTTATAAATGTGAGGAAACTAACACTAAAGTGACAGTTATAAATGTGAGGAAACTAACACTAAAGTGACAGTTATAAATGTGAGGAAACTAACACTAAAGAGACAGTTATAAATGTGAGGAAACTAACACTAAAGTGACAGTTATAAATGTGAGGAAACTAACACTAAAGTGACAGTTATAAATGTGAGGAAACTAACACTAAAGGGACAGTTATAAATGTGAGGAAACTAACACTAAAGGGACAGTTATAAATGTGAGGAAACTAACACTAAAGTGACAGTTATAAATGTGAGGAAACTAACACTAAAGTGACAGTTATAAATGTGAGGAAACTAACACTAAAGGGACAGTTATAAATGTGAGGAAACTAACACTAAAGAGACAGTTATAAATGTGAGGAAACTAACACTAAAGTGACAGTTATAAATGTGAGGAAACTAACACTAAAGTGACAGTTATAAATGTAAGGAAACTAACACTAAAGGGACAGTTATAAATGTAAGGAAACTAACACTAAAGTGACAGTTATAAATGTGAGGAAACTAACACTAAAGAGACAGTTATAAATGTGAGGAAACTAACACTAAAGTGACAGTTATAAATGTGAGGAAACTAACACTAAAGTGACAGTTATAAATGTGAGGAAACTAACACTAAAGGGACAGTTATAAATGTGAGGAAACTAACACTAAAGGGACAGTTATAAATGTGAGGAAACTAACACTAAAGTGACAGTTATAAATGTGAGGAAACTAACACTAAAGTGACAGTTATAAATGTGAGGAAACTAACACTAAAGGGACAGTTATAAATGTGAGGAAACTAACACTAAAGAGACAGTTATAAATGTGAGGAAACTAACACTAAAGTGACAGTTATAAATGTGAGGAAACTAACACTAAAGTGACAGTTATAAATGTGAGGAAACTAACACTAAAGGGACAGTTATAAATGTAAGGAAACTAACACTAAAGTGACAGTTATAAATGTGAGGAAACTAACACTAAAGTGACAGTTATAAATGTGAGGAAACTAACACTAAAGTGACAGTTATAAATGTAAGGAAACTAACACTAAAGTGACAGTTATAAATGTGAGGAAACTAACACTAAAGAGACAGTTATAAATGTGAGGAAACTAACACTAAAGAGACAGTTATAAATGTGAGGAAACTAACACTAAAGAGACAGTTATAAATGTGAGGAAACTAACACTAAAGTGACAGTTATAAACGTAAGGAAACTAACACTAAAGTGACAGTTATAAATGTGAGGAAACTAACACTAAAGGGACAGTTATAAATGTGAGGAAACGAACACTAAAGGGACAGTTATAAATGTGAGGAAACTAACACTAAAGTGACAGTTATAAATGTATGGAAACTAACACTAAAGTGACAGTTATAAATGTAAGGAAACTAACACTAAAGTGACAGTTATAAATGTATGGATCTAACACTAAAGTGACAGTTATAAATGTATGGATCTAACACTAAAGGGACAGTTATAAATGTAAGGAAACTAACACTAAAGTGACAGTTATAAACGTGAGGAAACTAACACTAAAGAGACAGTTATAAATGTGAGGAAACTAACACTAAAGAGACAGTTATAAATGTGAGGAAACTAACACTAAAGTGACAGTTATAAATGTGAGGAAACTAACACTAAAGAGACAGTTATAAATGTGAGGAAACTAACACTAAAGAGACAGTTATAAATGTATGGAAACTAACACTAAAGGGACAGTTATAAATGTGAGGAAACTAACACTAAAGTGACAGTTATAAATGTGAGGAAACTAACACTAAAGTGACAGTTATAAATGTAAGGAAACTAACACTAAAGTGACAGTTATAAATGTGAGGAAACTAACACTAAAGGGACAGTTATAAATGTGAGGAAACTAACACTAAAGTGACAGTTATAAATGTGAGGAAACTAACACTAAAGTGACAGTTATAAATGTGAGGAAACTAACACTAAAGGGACAGTTATAAATGTGAGGAAACTAACACTAAAGTGACAGTTATAAATGTGAGGAAACTAACACTAAAGTGACAGTTATAAACGTGAGGAAACTAACACTAAAGAGACAGTTATAAATGTATGGAAACTAACACTAAAGTGACAGTTATAAATGTGAGGAAACTAACACTAAAGAGACAGTTATAAATGTATGGAAACTAACACTAAAGTGACAGTTATAAACGTGAGGAAACTAACACTAAAGAGACAGTTATAAATGTATGGAAACTAACACTAAAGTGACAGTTATAAACGTGAGGAAACTAACACTAAAGAGACAGTTATAAATGTATGGAAACTAACACTAAAGTGACAGTTATAAATGTATGGAAACTAACACTAAAGTGACAGTTATAAATGTGAGGAAACTAACACTAAAGTGACAGTTATAAATGTGAGGAAACTAACACTAAAGTGACAGTTATAACTGTGAGGAAACTAACACTAAAGTGACAGTTATAAATGTGAGGAAACTAACACTAAAGTGACAGTTATAAATGTGAGGAAACTAACACTAAAGTGACAGTTATAACTGTGAGGAAACTAACACTAAAGTGACAGTTATAACTGTGAGGAAACTAACACTAAAGTGACAGTTATAAATGTAAGGAAACTAACACTAAAGGGACAGTTATAAATGTGAGGAAACTAACACTAAAGTGACAGTTATAAATGTATGTGGGTATAAATGACGGTGACTACTGATATTTTCTAATATTTAACAAGATACAAATTGTAAAAAATACATTGAAAAGTCTGGGCATTTAATCAAAACATTCTAGAAATCATAAATCAACTCGGTAAGTTTGGAGCTATACTGTCATTTGTGCTTGGCTACAGAAGCATATAGCTTGGGTCTCCAAATTTCATCCCAAGTTACAAGGCCAGCATTTCATAAACTTACTGTGGAAAAGGTGCTATGTGTATATGCTTCAGTTCCTTGCCATATGACTGGTTTCACATTTGTCTCCAGCGATTATATGGTAAACTAGATCTAAAACAATTGTCATATATATTTACAATCCTCTTATCCAAATGGATTACTAATTTACCTAGTGCTCCCTAGTGGTCTAAGGCACTGCATCTCAGTGTAAGAGGCGTCATTATAGTACCTGGTTCAAATCCAGGCCGCATCACATCCAGCTGTGATTGGGAGTCCCATAGGGTGGCGCACAATTGGTGTCCGGATTTGGCTGCAGTAGGCCGTCATTGTAAATAAGAATTTGTTCTTAACTGTCTTGCCTAGTTAAAAGAAGGTAAAATAAAACAACTTAACAACTTGTCATTTACAAATTACAGTGCATGTAGAATGGTTTTATGTCAATCAACAGGTTGCCTGACCTTATTCATCGTTTCATAGTGTGTAAAGGTGGTAGAATTATGTCAAGGTTAGAATACGGTATATCTGTAGACACATCTCCGCCACACCTTCCTTTCTGTGATCTCCAACCCCAAATGAATAGAGGGTGAATAGCATGCTATCCTCACGCTTCAGTTCAAGGTCAGAATACACATAGAGAAAAGTGCATCAAAAGGTAATTCCGTTCCATTTATGTGCGCTTACCTCGGGTCGGAATTCCCCCAAGAGTCAGATTTACCGTTTAAATAATAATGGAAACGATTAGATGGACGGGGGGGTATCTGATCCTAGAGCAGCACTCGGCCTCTGAGACACTGTTTAAATACGGGCCCAGATCTGATCATTTGCTGTTTGTAATAAAGGATGGTGCGTGTTTGTGGTGCTGAACATCTATGGTTTAATAAACTGTTTATCGGTGTACAGTAACCTATTGGTATAGGTACCATTACATGTACATTTTAGTCATTTGGCAGACGCTCTTATCCAATCTACCATAAATGCATTGGTTCACACACAGACGTTTTCTTTTCAGCTTTAGCAGATTGATAAAAACCACAATCTATGTAATTGTCTGCATCATTTCCAATCCTCCATATATTTTTTTCTGTAAATATAACGTATCTATAATTTTAGATATATACAGTATATTTGTTTTATATGAACTCAGCAAAAAAAGAAACGTCCCTTTATCAGGACCCACTTTTCAAAGATAATTTGTAAAAATCCAAATAACTTCATAGATCTTCATTGCAAAAGGTTTAAACACTGTCTCCCATACTTGTTCAATGAACCAGGTAGCCTAGTGGTGACAGTGTTGGACTAGTAACTGAAAGGTTGCAAGATCAAATCCCCGAGCTGACAAGGTAAAAACCTGTCGTTCTGCCCCTGAACAAGGCAGTTAACCCACTGTTCCTAGGCTGTCATTGAAAATAATAATTTGTTCTTAACTGACTTGCCTAGTCAAATAAAGGTAACAAAAAAAACAATGAATGAACATGCACCTGTGGAACAGCCGTTAAGACTCTTACAGACGGTAGGCAATTAAGGTCACAGTTATGAAAACTTAGGACACTAAAGAGTCCATTCTACTGACTCTGAAAAGCACCAAAAGTACCTGCTCAACTATGTGAATGTGCCCGAGGCATGAGGACTGCAGATGTGGCCAGGGCAATAAATTGCAATGTCCGTACTGTGAGATGCCTAAGACAGCGCTACAGGGAGACAGGACGGACAGCTGATTGTCCTTGCAGAGGCAGACCACGTGTAACAACACCTGCACAGGATTGGTACATCTGAACATCACACCTGTGGGACAGGTACAGGATGGCAACGACAACTGCCCGAGTTACACAAGGAACGCACAATCCCTCCATCAGTGCTCAGACTGTCTGCAAGAGGCTGGACTGAGGGCTTGTAGACCTGTTGTAAGGCAGGTCCTCACCAAACATCACTGGCAACAATGTCGCCTATGGGCACAAACCCACCGTTGCTGGACCAGACAGGACTGGCTAAAAGTGCTCTTCACTGACGAGTCATGGTTTTGTCTTACCAGGGGTGATGGTCGGATTCGCGTTTAGCGTTGAAGGAAAGACTGAGGCCTGTACTCTGGAGCGGGATCGATTTGGAGGTGGAGGGTCCGTCATGGTCTAGGGCGGTGTGTCACAGCATCATCGGACTGAGCTTGTTGTCATTGCAGGCAATCTCAACGCCAGCGAAGAGCCCGGATCTCAATCCCATTGAACACGTCTGGGACCTGTTGGATCAGAGGGTGAGGGCTAGGGCTAGGGCCATTCCCCCCCCCAGAAATGTCCGGGAACTTGCAGGTGCCTTGGGGGAAGAGTGGCGTAACATCTCACAGCAAGAACTGGCAAATCTGGTGCAGTCCATGAGGAGGAGATGCACTGCAGTACTTAATGCAGCTGGTGGCCACACCAGATACTGACTGTTACTTTTGATTTTGACCCCCCTTTGTTCAGGGACACATTATTCCATTTCTGTTTGTCACATGTCTGTGGAACTTGTTCAGTTTATGTCTCAGTTGTTGAATCTTGTTATGTTCATACAAATATTTACACATGTTAAGTTTGCTGAAAATTAACACAGTTGACAGTGAGAGGACATTCTGTTTTTGCTGAGTTTATTTTCCTTTTTTATTATTTTCCCCTAACCCTACCACCCCTCCCCTAATTGGAGTAAACTAATGGACAACAATACTTAGGCTTTCATTTCCAGCTTATACATACTACATATATTTCACGGTCAAGTCCCAGCCTTTAGCTCCCCTCAACCACTCCTATCTATCTCTGAACACCATCCAGTCCCAGCCTTTAGCTCCCCTCAACCACTCCTATCTATCTCTGAACACCATCCAGTCCCAGCCTTTAGCTCCCCTCAACCACTCCTATATATCTCTGAACACCATCCAGTCCCAGCCTTTAGCTCCCCTCAACCACTCCTATCTATCTCTGAACACCATCCAGTCCCAGCCTTTAGCTCCCCTCAACCACTCCTATCTATCTCTGAACACCATCCAGTCCCAGCCTTTAGCTCCCCTCAACCACTCCTATCTATCTCTGAACACCATCCAGTCCCAGCCTTTAGCTCCCCTCAACCACTCCTATATATCTCTGAAGAACATCCAGTCCCAGCCTTTAGCTCCCCTCAACCACTCCTATCTATCTCTGAACACCATCCAGTCCCAGCCTTTAGCTCCCCTCAACCACTCCTATATATCTCTGAACACCATCCAGTCCCAGCCTTTATCTCCCCTCAACCACTCCTATCTATCTCTGAACACCATCCAGTCCCAGCCTTTAGCTCCCCTCAACCACTCCTATATATCTCTGAACACCATCCAGTCCCAGCCTTTAGCTCCCCTCAACCCCTCCCATCTATCTCTGAACACCATCCAGTCCCAGCCTTTAGCTCCCCTCAACCACTCCTATCTATCTCTGAACACCATCCAGTCCCAGCCTTTATCTCCCCTCAACCACTCCTATCTATCTCTGAACACCATCCAGTCCCAGCCTTTATCTCCCCTCAACCACTCCTATCTATCTCTGAACACCATCCAGTCCCAGCCTTTATCTCCCCTCAACCACTCCTATCTATCTCTGAACACCATCCAGTCCCAGCCTTTATCTCCCCTCAACCACTCCTATCTATCTCTGAACACCATCCCGTCCCAGCCTTTATCTCCCCTCAACCACTCCTATCTATCTCTGAACACCACCCAGTCCCAGCCTTTATCTCCCCTCAACCACTCCTATCTATCTCTGAACACCATCCAGTCCCAGCCTTTAGCTCCCCTCAACCACTCCTATCTATCTCTGAACACCATCCAGTCCCAGCCTTTAGCTCCCCTCAACCACTCCTATATATCTCTGAACACCATCCAGTCCCAGCCTTTATCTCCCCTCAACCACTCCTATCTATCTCTGAACACCATCCAGTCCCAGCCTTTAGCTCCCCTCAACCACTCCTATATATCTCTGAACACCATCCAGTCCCAGCCTTTAGCTCCCCTCAACCCCTCCCATCTATCTCTGAACGCCATCCAGTCCCAGCCTTTAGCTCCCCTCAACCACTCCTATATATCTCTGAACACCATCCAGTCCCAGCCTTTAGCTCCCCTCAACCCCTCCCATCTATCTCTGAACGCCATCCAGTCCCAGCCTTTAGCTCCCCTCAACCACTCCTATCTATCTCTGAACACCATCCAGTCCCAGCCTTTATCTCCCCTCAACCACTCCTATCTATCTCTGAACACCATCCAGTCCCAGCCTTTATCTCCCCTCAACCACTCCTATCTATCTCTGAACACCATCCAGTCCCAGCCTTTAGCTCCCCTCAACCACTCCTATCTATCTCTGAACACCATCCAGTCCCAGCCTTTATCTCCCCTCAACCACTCCTATCTATCTCTGAACACCATCCAGTCCCAGCCTTTATCTCCCCTCAACCACTCCTATCTATCTCTGAACACCATCCAGTCCCAGCCTTTATCTCCCCTCAACCACTCCTATCTATCTCTGAACACCATCCCGTCCCAGCCTTTATCTCCCCTCAACCACTCCTATCTATCTCTGAACACCACCCAGTCCCAGCCTTTATCTCCCCTCAACCACTCCTATCTATCTCTGAACACCATCCAGTCCCAGCCTTTAGCTCCCCTCAACCACTCCTATCTATCTCTGAACACCATCCAGTCCCAGCCTTTAGCTCCCCTCAACCACTCCTATATATCTCTGAACACCATCCAGTCCCAGCCTTTATCTCCCCTCAACCACTCCTATCTATCTCTGAACACCATCCAGTCCCAGCCTTTAGCTCCCCTCAACCACTCCTATATATCTCTGAACACCATCCAGTCCCAGCCTTTAGCTCCCCTCAACCCCTCCCATCTATCTCTGAACGCCATCCAGTCCCAGCCTTTAGCTCCCCTCAACCACTCCTATATATCTCTGAACACCATCCAGTCCCAGCCTTTAGCTCCCCTCAACCCCTCCCATCTATCTCTGAACGCCATCCAGTCCCAGCCTTTAGCTCCCCTCAACCACTCCTATCTATCTCTGAACACCATCCAGTCCCAGCCTTTATCTCCCCTCAACCACTCCTATCTATCTCTGAACACCATCCAGTCCCAGCCTTTATCTCCCCTCAACCACTCCTATCTATCTCTGAACACCATCCAGTCCCAGCCTTTAGCTCCCCTCAACCACTCCTATCTATCTCTGAACACCATCCAGTCCCAGCCTTTATCTCCCCTCAACCACTCCTATCTATCTCTGAACACCATCCAGTCCCAGCCTTTATCTCCCCTCAACCACTCCTATCTATCTCTGAACACCATCCAGTCCCAGCCTTTATCTCCCCTCAACCACTCCTATCTATCTCTGAACACCATCCAGTCCCAGCCTTTATCTCCCCTCAACCACTCCTATCTATCTCTGAAGAACATCCAGTTTTTATTTCTATTTGACATATATTTTTTAAATGTGCTGTGATGTTTCACAAAACGTTTCTGTTTTCAAAGTTTCTACAGATTTTAAATTAAAGATAAACACCTTTGCTAAGAGTACAATTATATTATTGATCGATTGACTATGACTTATCAAATCCCCCAGCAGTGCTATTTGCAGAGTTAGCGCCAAGTAAATGTTGCATCTTTTCAGCCATTCCTGAACCTGCGATCAAAAACTGGGGCTGTGGACTCGCTAAAGGTCCAAGGACTTCACTACTCCAATCAGGGAGATGAATCATTGAAGAGGAGTGCATCAGGGATATTACCTGCATAGCCTGGACACTGTAATCACAAACCCACCCTTAGAGCTGGGGGTTGGGGGGGTTGCCATGGAGACATCCGTCCTTGTGGTAGGCTGTTGGACAGACCCGGGTCCGAGGTTGGATACAGGAAGGAGGGATGTTGTGTGTGGTGTGCTAAGATCAAAACACTGTAGTCAGTTTAATCCATTGACGTATTGGTTTAGTGTAAGCAACACTGTACGAGCCCAACCGCAAGCTTTACCTCAGTGTCCTCGCACACAAGGGAAGAAGGTGTCGGAATGCCTTGGAAAGGCAGTGTAACTCTGGGGTGGATGACCTGTCAGTTGGAAAGTCAGTGTAACTCTGGGGTGGGTGACCTGTCAGTTGGAAAGTCAGTGTAACTCTGGGGTGGGTGACCTGTAATTTGGAAAGTCAGTGTAACTCTGGGGTGGGTGACCTGTCAGTTGGAAAGTCAGTGTAACTCTGGGGTGGGTGACCTGTCAGTTGGAAAGTCAGTGTAACTCTTGGTTGGGTGACCTGTCAGTTGGAAAGTCAGTGTAACTCTTGGTTGGGTGATCTGTCAGTTGGAAAGTCAATGTAACTCTTGGGTGGGTGATCTGTCAGTTGGAAAGTCAATGTAACTCTTGGTTGGGTGACCTGTCAGTTGGAAAGTCAGTGTAACTCTTGGTTGGGTGATCTGTCAGTTGGAAAGTCAATGTAACTCTTGGGTGGGTGATCTGTCAGTTGGAAAGTCAATGTAACTCTTGGGTGGGTGATCTGTCAGTTGGAAAGTCAGTGTAACTCTGTCAGTCACAGGTTAGACTATATGGTGTCCTGCCTTCACCTGGTTAACATCTCTATAGAGAGGTTTATAGGAGAGAGAGAGAGAGAGAGACAAAAGAGAAAAACATTTAAAACGTGATGATTTCGTTGAAGCACACAGATGGATACATTTAAGTCTAAAAATCTGTCTTGTGGCTGTTGGTTTTCCAGTATTTTTCCAGGAATGGCACCTCAGACCCTTCCTCCTTTCCATTAGCCCCTCCTCTTTTCCATTGGCCCCTCCTCCTTTCCATGACTAACAATCCAGAGAGAATCTAACCCTCACGTGCCAACCACTAACAAGAGGGATCGGATACCAGAGTAATCCACTCAAACCACATTAACTTGATTAGCCTTACCAGGGAAGCTCTATGGGCATACAGGGCCAGAACCTTTTCAAACACGCTTGATTACATAATGTTATTGGGGGACTAGTCTCTCTTGACAGACTGAGATTTGGTTTTGGGATCTAATATTATTTGGGGATCAGAGAATTGAAATAGGTAGAGCAGTCATTCTGTCTGATACCAATGGCCCTCAGTCCCAAAAAGGATTATATGGTGTCAACATGTACTAGCTCAGCTGTCACTTTTGGCCACGAGCACACTAAACACCACTCCAAATGTCCAAACTGCAAAATATGATAATCCTGAATGATCTTGAGCTTTATTGTCACAATGTTCCTTTTGTTCAATAAATGATGGTTTAGGTCCTGAGAGTTTTAAAACATCCCCTCCCCTCCTGTGTTCTGTTCCCAACAGCTAACTCTCAAACATAATGTCTGGAAACGTCGATGAGGAGGCCAAAGTCACCCACACAGGTGAGGATGACGCTAATGTGTGTGTGTGTGTGTGTGTGTGTGTGTGTGTGTGTGAGAGTGTGTGTGTGAGTGTGTGATTAAAGTGTGGAGGTGGTGTCTTGGACAGTTACAGTTCATCCTTAGAACATTTAGGTCTATCTGAGATCAGACCTATATAAGACACCGGCAACAGTCTGTCTGCCTTTCCACAGCAAGCCTGATAGGATATATGGCATTATTCCTTTGAATAGGGGACAGGTCAAATACAGCATACAGCCGGCGAGCAGCCACCCAAACTAGAAAGGGATAAGCAATGTTAGTAGCAGGTTGCAGAGAAACACAGAGCTCTGTGGTGTTCTGGCACTCTGACACATGCTCTAAGCTACTTTCCTACCTGCTCCTACGCAACCAAGGTGCAATTAGAAGACAGCCTTAAGCGTCTAGTTTAGGCCATAATCCATCTGAGGGCGGGCCAACCCATCCAGCACTGCACATTGTACATCTGTCAATCACACACACACACACACACACACACACACACACACACACACACACACACACACACACACACACACACACACACACACACACACACACACACACACACACACACACACACACACACACACACACACACACACACACACACACACAGTCTGCTGTGTTCATCTGAGTCACAGCCCCAAACAAAGATGGCTGATGCCATGTAAAAACCCTATTTTGTTGGAGTCATGGCACATGACATCAAGAATACTGTTCTGTAATTCTGTGTCAGTTCGGCACACCATGTTAAGGCAGTAGGACTACAAACATTACAAACCATTGAGGATGACAAGACAGGAGTCTGGGGCTTACAATAGTTCCATATGACCACAAATGAATGACCATTGTCCTGTTTTCTTCAGGCCCAAAGGGAGTGATCAATGACTGGAGGAGGTTTAAGCTTGAGAGCATGGACCAGGAGTCCCTGCCCCCCCAGAAGAGAGAGCTGCTCAGGCAGATGTCCTCCCCACACAGGCCCAAAGACGACGGCAGGGGAGGCCTCAACCGCAAGGTGGGATTAGATTAGGTTACATCACAGTTTAATGTGTATTTCTATGGTCCAAACGCATGCTGAAAAAAGTACTCCTTAAATGAGTTCACTTAAGTGTCCCCTTCCAGTATCTTGGGCCGGTCAATTGAACACCCAGACTAGGTCTCTCTATACAGATGGCTAAGATACTCTAAACAGGTGTGACTCTAATGACAGATGGGCTGTGTACACTAACTGAATTCACTGAGCTAAAAACAGAACAAGACATGACTGTCTTTGTAATGCTATTGTACACAGGAAACAAAACAGTGTCCATGACGATCAATAAACAGTAAATCATTCTTTGTTTGTTGTCATGGTTTAAGATGAGCGTACAGGAGTACGAGCTGATTAAGGAGGATGACGAGAAGTGCATGAAGAAGTACCGCAAGCAGTGCATGCAGGAGATGCACGAGCGCCTCAGCTTCGGTCCCAAGTTCGAGGGCGTGTACGAGCTGGACAGCGGCGAGGCATTTCTGGAGGTCATTGAGAAGGAGCACCGGCTCACCGTGGTGGTGGTGCACATCTACAAGGAGGGGATCAAAGGTTGCGATGCGCTCAACTCCTGCCTGGACTGCCTGGCCACCGAGTACACTAGCGTCAAGTTTTGCAAGATCGACGCCGGGGTGACTGGTGCGGGGGAGCGCTTCACTGATGACGTCCTGCCCACCATGCTGGTGTATAAGGCTGGCGAGCTGCTGGGGAACTTCCTGGCCACCAACCAGCACTTCAACGAGGAGTTCTTCGCCACCGACGTGGAGGCTTTCCTCAACGGCTACGGCCTGCTGCCGGAGAAAGATTTAGTCGTTGGGGGAGAGGAGGAGGAGGCAGCCGTGGATGTGGAGGCAGTGGAGTGAAGGGGTTGTGGAAGAGAGGTGTGTGGAGGAGGAGATGGAGGACAGGGCTTTATGGTGGAGTGGAGTGATGAAGGGTTGGTGGGGTTGAAGGAGGGCAGTGTGTGGAGGAGGATATGGTTTTGTGATGGATTGATGCTTGTTTTGTGTAACAGAGTAGCAGACGCACACAGACTGGGTTGACTGCACTAGAGGGGCCTGAGCGTACTGTAGAAGGAGTCCATTCCCTAAATAAGGGATCATTTCAATGTTCATCCAGGGAAGAAACCTCAGCAGCCTGAATACGGGTGGCCTGTGTACCTGATGTGGATTAGGGTTTGCATTCCTACTAGAAAAGGACAGTTCCAGTTAACTTATTGTTGGGAGCCAAAGTTGATCTATTATTAGGCTACATGTATGAAAGGGGGAAAACATGATCACATATTGGGCCGATTCTGATTAGGATTACTCTGGGTCCAGTACACCAGCCTATGGTGTTTCTGGGTAATATTTAATATATTATATATATATGTCATATTTTCAAGTCTTTAGTCTTTTTTTCAAGGTTAAATTACATATTTATTTTAGGTATTTACAAACGCTGTAAGATTATATAATATTTAATAAAACAAAACATGAAAAAACATAACAAACCAAACGTGTCATTGAATTGCTCATTAATGAATTTTGTAACATTGTTCAAACATTTGGAAAATTATCCATATGTCAACTAAGACTAACTTGCCAACTGATTTTAGAAAATGCTACATAGCCAGTGCAGTAGTTTCACACACTTATCTGGAAAAGCCATTGACAAGCGGCCTGTTACATGAACCATTTAATCATGACCTCATGATTCTGTTTCCTGCGTGTCCTTTGGAAGAAGTGACATAAAGTCATCATGGAAACATCCCTCTCAGTTGTCTAGGAAACATTGCTGTTGTTGTGGGATTTAGCTGATTCCACTGGTAATGTAGTGCTAGATATTGACACTTGTTTGCATTGAGAAAGACTGGGTAACTGTAATGTAAATTGTGTATTGAAAGGCATCTATATAAGCTGGTATAGAGAACATAAACGCTGGCTTGTCTTCAATAATGACTAAATACTAGTTCAAGCCATTGGGAGAGTTTTAAGTCCAATTGATTCTATGCCAGACATGCAGATTTTGCAGATCACAGCATAACATTTTGTCATGTCATTTCTAATGTGATATAACTCCAGTACTCCAGGACAGACAGACAGAAAGACGAGGAGGCCTCCTCCCTCTCGTTGAGTCTCTCTCCTGGGTTTAGTTTGAGTGGCAGGCTCTCACACGTTGAACAACCTTGCCACATACATAACTACAGCATAGAAATGACTCTGCTGTGACCCCAGCACAGGTTGAAAAGTTCACTGCATAGAAATGACTCTGCTGTGACCCCAGCACAGGTTGAAAAGTTCACGCATAGAAATAAAACATTTTTTAAACATAAAAGTTATTCAAGCAGACGTTCATTATTTACCCACAATTTGATATGTCATAAATTCAATTACGGAGCTTCCTATTTAGTGGAAACTGACAGAAGCACATGGAACCGCTGGAAGCGTGCTTCTGGTTGAACTGTGGTCTGAACTGTGGCTGAACCCAGAATTACGGGAACAGAAGAGGGGTTTACCATGATGAAGATAGAAGCTACTGGATGCAGGTGTGCTGTGAGTGTAGAACAAGTTCATAACTAAGAAAGAAGACAAAAGCTCATTGGCCCTTTATTTGATGTTGGCAGCAGTCTCCACATTCCAACCAGGGATCCAGATGTTCAACAGGTTTGCATGGTGCACCCTCTTCTGTTGAGGAGCCAATACTGTAGCATTTATTCTTATTCATGTAGGCCTATCCTTAGTTTTAACAGTCTGACCCCACTGTGTTAGGAAAATATATCCTAAGAATGCAGCAAATCTGTCATGTAAAAATCAACAATCAACAACCTGACCTTGATCTTTTGATGTAACTCACACGAGGCTGCTGAGGGGAGGACGGCTCATAATAAATGGCCAGAACGGCGCAAATGGAATGGCCACAAACCCCTGGAAACCATGGAAACCGTGTGTTTGATGTATTTTATACCGTTCCACTGATACCGCTCAAGTCATTAACACGAGCCTGTCCTCCCCAATTAAGGTACCACCAGCCTCCTGTGTGTCACAGCATGGTGACGAAACATACAGTCAGAACAATGCCAGACATTCTACATTCCACAACATAATCCACAATGTTATGTTATGATGAGGGGGTCCGTGTGATCACAGTGATCTAGCTGATCAGGCGTTCTAATCCTCTTATAGGATGAAGTCACAAGCCTCTGTGGCTGTTTGGCCTGGCTTCTCCTCTCTCTCTCTCTGGGCGCTGCTGCTAAAGGTGAGCTACAGGTACTCAAGACAATGATGATTGGTTGCGTCTAGCTAGCCTCCAATACATTTTTTTTTTTACATTTAAAGAGACGGGTCCAAATCAAGAGTATTTCCTTAAAAAACATGAAATTGCAAATACACCCAACACAAATATAAACACAACATGTCAAATGTTGGTCCCTTGTTTCATGAGCTGAAATAGTAGATCAGTAGAATAGTAAAATACAGGTGATCCTGTTACAGACTACACACGGCCCAGGGTAACCATGGTAACCAGGGTAACCAGGGTAACCTTTAAGGGAGACTGTCTTTCACGTCTCCACAACCAGTGGTGTGTCTAACCCCTATCACCGCCTCACTGAAACCTCCCAATGGAGCTTTCCTTTCATGCAACCTGGTGCTTCTCCTGCCTGTGGTTTCTGAAGCATGTAACAACACAGTCCCACCAGACTGACAACATCTTCTGGTCACTGCGGCGACCGTTGCATCGCATGGGTGGCGGCTGGGCCTAGTATCCAAAATATCCTCTCTGTGTCTGTCTGGAGTCTGGACAGGCATGTCACCACTTGCCCCATGCTCACAGTAACCACAGAGTTTCGGTATGTGAAGTACCACAGACACAATTTTACTGTAGCTGCAAGTCATATATACTGTATAATAGCCTACAGTAAGTGTTGTGTATCTGAGGTGGTTGTTGTTGATGTCAGGGTTCAGGAGTGCAGTGTAAGCCTGTGGCCTGTAGCAGTGTTGAGAGAAAACATCAAGTGCCTTATGGAAGGGCTGAGACAGATATTAGCCACAAACAAAATAAGACCTATAACGTTCCATAAAGTCAACACAGTAGCGCTATACCAACCGCTACATTTTTGTTTAGACAGTGGGCTATGCATGAATTCCCATTATAGATCAAATCAAATCAAATGTATTGGTCACATACACATGGTTAGCAGATGTTATTGTGAGTATAGTGAAATGCTTGTGCTTCTAGTTCTGACAGTACAGCAATATCTAACAAGTAATATCTAACAATTCCACAGCATATACCTAATAACGCAAATCTAAGTAAAGGAATGGAATAAGAATATATAAATATATGGATGAGCAATGTCAGAGTGCATAGGCTAAGATGCAATAGATAGTATAGAATACAGTATACACATATGAGATGAGTAATGCAAGATATGTAGACATTATTAAAGTGATTAGTGTTCCTTTTATGAAAGTGGCCAATGATTTCAAGTCTGTATGTACTGTAGGCAGCAGCCTCTCTGTGTTAGTGATGGCTGTTTAACAGTCTGATGGCCTTGAGATAGAAGCTGTTTTTCAGTCTCTCGGTCCCAGTTTTGATGCACCTGTACTGACCTCGCCTTCTGGATGGTAGCGGGGTGAACAAGCAGTGGTTCGGATGGTTGTTGTCCTTGATGATCTTTATGGCCTTCCTGTGACATCGGGTGCTGTAGGTGTCCTGGAGGGCAGGTAGTTTGCCCCCGGTGATGCGTTGTGCAAACCGCACCACCCTCAGGAGAGCCCTGCGGTTGTGGGCGGTGCAATAGCCTTACCATGCAGTGATACAGCCCAACAGGATGCTCTCAATTGTGCATCTGTAAAAGTTTGTGAGAGTTTTAGTTAACAAGCCAAATTTCTTCAGCCTCCTGAGTTTGAAGAGGCGCTGTTGATTACCCGAGACTTCCGAGAATGAGATTAGCTAACACAAATATTTACCTACAGTAGTTATAATAAGCGCCCCCATCCCTCTCTCTCTCTCTGTTTATTGGGTAGGTTGTTTCTCAGTTTGCGCTGTGAGCTTTGATTCATGGCACCAGCTGCAACACTCTAGTCGACCCACACAAAACCCCACTAAGACGTCACATCATGAGGCATTACACAGGGCTGAGGACCCGGTCTGGGGCATGATGCTCCCTTTAGAGTGTAAAACTATAGCAGCTGGTGGCTCTGATCTCACGTGAAAATACATTTCTCCTTCCTTGTGACTTTGCTGTCTCACGCCGCAAATATGAATGGGCCCCTCTAACAATGAACCCAGGAAGTGTATTCCTAGACACACTGTCATCTGTTACTGGAATGTGTTAATAGAAATGGAAAAAACACATCTTAACTTCCATGTCATTGCACAGGCCCCTTTAATTTATGGGAATCCCAGGGATGTTCTGATGCCCTTTGCAATCCAGATCCTGGGATTGAACCGCTTGACTCCGTGGGCCACATCGTCACTCTTCTAGGAAGAGCCTATAGACGAGACAGGCCACCAGGGAGACTCCTGAAGCCACTGCCACACCTACAACACAGAGGAGAGGAGTACTGACTCATATGGAGGAGAGGGGAAAAGTAAACGGCAGGCGAGAGAGAGAGGGTATGCTGCATCACAACATACCCATGGTGATTTTGCGCCTCTGCTGGATCTTGTACACCGGGACCCAGGTGCTGTCCATGCCTTCCTCTGAATCTCCAACCAGAATAAAAGCCGTTAGACACCCAACTTACTCTGCTTCCTAAATGCTTCCTATCGGCTTCCTATCTGCTTCCTACCAGCTTCTTACTGGCTTCCTAACTGCTTCCTACCTGTGCCCTACTTGCTTCCTACCTGCGTCATATCTGCTTCCTAAATGTGTCCTACCTATATCCTACTTGCTTCCTACCTGCATCATATCTGATTCCTATCTGCTTCCTAACTGCTTCCTACCTGCTTCCTACCCCTGGATGTGATCTGTGTGGCCAGTATCTAAACCTACACTTGACCCCTGGATGTGATCTGTGCGACCAGTGTCTAAACCTACACTTGACCCCTGGATTTCGGTTTTCAAACAAGATTTGACATCTCTGAGGCGGATGACTCAATGGTAGAATTTAACATAGCAGAGCGAGGGCGAGGTTACTGTTAGTGTACACCTCACTAAACTACAGGCAGGTTGGCTGCGAGGAACCACCTTCTTTATTGTAACACATATCTGATGCCTGGGGGAGATCAACTGACTTCAGCTATTTCTTTTCTTCTGCTTGTCTTTTATTTAAAAAAAAGAAGAAAATCCATATTGATGCTCAATCATCTGTAAACCACACAGATGAAACAGGTCACAACAAGATCTGAACACACACCGTAACCGTGTCACAAAGGGCACAGGTATCTTATTGAGAAGTATGCTATGGGTGGGACAGAAACTGAAACTCGGGAGGAACCTTAATAAAAGCAGGTAGACACAGGTAGTGGCAAAAGTAAGAATAGAATAGAATAGAACTAGAATATAACTATTATCTATGAATATGACGATTTGCTGATAGCCTGCCCTACGTGCATTTTAAAACATGACATCAAGAGGAATAAAGTTGATGACAGATGACAGGCATGTACGAGAAGGTAACAACATTTACTGCTGTGACATTATCAGACCTGTCTGTAAGGCCTACTTAGAATAGTGATCAAGTCACATTTGACACTCACTTTCCAAAATGCAGCCAAGTATATCTTATCGCCCTTAAGGAACATCAAGACATCTATCTGACCAGCAGATTATCTTTTGGCAACTTTATGAGAAATTGGTTTCCATTTCAGACAGCATAGACGGAGCTGAACCAGTACCTAGCCTACCTTGGTGCCACTCCAACCTGCCCTGTACCAGCTGCTGGGTGATATGGAGCTGCCCATCAGGGATGGTGAAGCCTGCCCACTCCCTCACCCTCTCCTGGACAGCTGCCTCCGTCTCAGAGGAGAGTATGTAGTCACACAGAGAGATGCCAGTATCGGGAACCAGGAAGAACACCCGCTTAGCCAAGGGCTGGGAGCCCATGAATGCCTTCGCTATAGAGACACATACACATAGACACATGCAAACACACACACACACACACACACACACACACACACACACACACACACACACACACACACACACACACACACACACACACACACACACACACACACACACACACACACACACACACACACACACACACACGGATATCTGCAGGGTCACACATGCACTCAGATATATGCGTACCTGTTTCATATACGAAGGTCGTTTTTACATATTTTACAATTACTCAAGAGCCTCTGTCATATCGTCATGTATGATGCTGGTTGAGTGTACAGTACAAGAAAAACTACAGTGCCTAACCATCGCCATCTAGTGGCAAAGCTGTGGACTAATTATTGAATTTCAAGGCCATTTAAGAACTACTGCACTTGTAACTAACTATTCATCAGTTGTTTCCTACCTGAGTTTTCATCATTTATCAGATGTTCAAAGAAGTTTTTGGCACTGCTGTAGACACTCCTGATGATGTCCCTCTTGATGTACTGTGAGTGACATGGACTCAAGGTCATCAAAAAAATCATCATGGCGGGTCATCATACCGGGTGCCGGTATTATTGGTGCCGGCAAGATTTGATACCATGGTGGTGGTCTTGGCAGTGGTCCTTGCAGGGTTCATGTACGCTCTGCACCCCAGACTCCCCTTCAGTCTCAGGATACAGCTGC
Source organism: Salvelinus namaycush (assembly GCF_016432855.1). Classification (NCBI taxonomy): domain Eukaryota; kingdom Metazoa; phylum Chordata; class Actinopteri; order Salmoniformes; family Salmonidae; genus Salvelinus; species Salvelinus namaycush. Next base: position 40,545,365 of record NC_052316.1, on the reverse strand, counting down.
ATACCTGCACTGACGCAGTGGACGGCCTCTCCCCCAGCTTGCCCCCTGCCTACAAGACAACCCAGAGAGAGAGAGAGAGAGAGAGAGAGACAGAGAGAGAGAGAGAGACAGAGAGAAGAGAGAGAGACAGAGACAGATGGACAGAGAGACAGAGAGAGAGAGAGAGAGACAGAGACAGAGAGACAGAGAGACAGAGAGACAGAGAGACAGAGAGAGACAGAGAGACAGAGAGAAGAGAGAAGAGAGAGACAGAGACAGAGACAGAGAGAGACAGAGAGAGACAGAGAGAGAGAGAGAGAGAGAGAGAGAGAGAGAGAGAGAGAGAGAGAGAGAGAGAGAGAGAGAGAGAGAGAGGAGATTGCAACGTGGGTTCATCTGAACCTCTATATGGAGCAGATTTGAGCCCGTTACACTGATCCATAACAAGTACAACAATCCGATTTTTGCAGTCATTCTTTTCCCTTCTCAATATTCATATTCCCACTTACCGTTGGGATGAAGATCTGGCCTTGAATCTTTATTCTTTGTGAATTGTTCCTCTAAAGAACATACAGGACATAAACAGTTGTCATTCACAAGGATCGTCAGCAACGACATTGCAATATTCAGTTGCACACCACACCAAACTTGCCTTAGTTGTGGGGTTCAAATTTGTCTTAGCTGGTAGCTTTTTGTTGTTGAGGAGGCAAACACTGGCCTCAGTCTTCTTTGCCCACCTCATCATCCCATCCTAACATGGATAAGATGTATTGTCACTTTGTCAGTAGAAGTAGTGGTGGAAGAAGCCTTGTCTGATGGAAGACTGAATGTGTAATAAACATGTAACAATAATAATCATTAAACTAGGCCTCTGTCCAAAATGGCACCACATTCCCTATATAGTGCACTACTTTTGACTGGGGCCCTAGGTTACCTTCATGGCCTGCATCAGACCGTGGCGGGTCTTGTCCTTGATAGGGAACATCAGGTCGATGTCCATGGGGCAGACAGCAACAGGCCAGAATGCTGTCATCCACTGCAGGTAACTCCATGTCGCAGATTTAGAAGATTTCTGGAAGACATGACGTGCAGTAAGTCAACGTTTATCAACACTAACCAGGAACGAGAGTTCAGCCTTTTCTCTCCTTCTCTCCCAGTACCCCCCTCACGCTGCTACTCGCTGTTTATTATCTATGCATAGTCCCTTTACCCCTACCTACATGTACAAATTACCTCGACTAACCTGACCGGTATCCCCTGTATATAGCCTCGTTATTGTTATGTCATTTTATTGTGATACTGTTTTATTTTATTTTTTACTTTATTTATTTATTAAGTAAATATTTTCTTGAACTGCATTGTTGGTTAAGGGCTAAGGGCTTGTAAGTAAGCATTTCCCTGTAAGGTCTACACCTGTTGTATTCGGCACATGTGACAAATACAATTTGATTTGCAGTGTATTGCGGTGTTAGAAGATAATACACAGGCAAATGAATGAATGAGTAAAATGTTGAAAATCTCAACTCTGTACTCACACTAGGTTCTTTAATGTTCATAATCCAGCAAGTCACTCTGTGATGAAATTGTTAAGAAAGAGTGTGTTCTCTTTAGTCTTTGTGTTATGTGCATGCGTGTCAGTGTGTGTGTGTCTGCGTGTGTGTGTCTGCGTGTGTGTCTGTGGATGTGTGTCTGCGTGTGTGTGTCTGCGTGTGTGTCTGTGGATGTGTGTGTGTGTCTCTGTGTGTGTCTGCGTGTCTGCATCTGTGTGTGTGCCTGCGTCTGTGTGTGTGTGTCTGCTTGTGTGTCTGCGTGTGTGGATGTGTGTGTGTGTCTGCGTGTGTGGATGTGTGTGTGTGTCTGCGTGTGTGGATGTGTGTGTGTGTCTGCGTGTGTGGATGTGTGTGTGTGTCATCAGCAGTGGAGACTGAGTAAGAGGATACTTGTTGGTGTTGGAGCAGATATGAAGCATCACTCTGTCATTGGTGTCCTCCTCTGAGAAACCCCAAAGCCTGTCCTCGGATACACGATTTTCCACAGCAACCATAGTCTAACAGAGAAAATGCAGACAGAATACAGACAAATGGATAAATCATCAGATAGACAATCAAACCAAAAATATCTAAAGAAAGAAAATTAAGAAAAACAAAATAAGAAGAACAAAGAAGAAATTCCTGCCTCACCCGCCTCATTTTCATATGGCTCTCTTTGGTCTGATGGGACGGGGAGACCACAAACATGCCCAACACAGACAGTCCTCCAGGAACCATGCGGTTCAGCTTTAACAAAGGGAAAAATGCAGGAGTCATTAACCAAACCATAGACACTTGAATATCATAACACTATAACATCACAGTACAACAGAAGATCGTTTCAGAATAAACAATCCTCCATATTTCTCAGGCATGTTCTCCAATAAATCTCACATGTTCTGCGTGATCTAGGATGTAGTCTTTGTCATCCTCATTCATCAGGCCACCAGGATTGTCCTCCTTTAGTGGGGTCATCGCTGCATGCACCACAAACTCCCCCTGTAGCAAAACAAATGTTGAACAAATAAAATTATATTGCATTGGATAGCCTAACATTAGAAAGACGGACCACGTCCCCTTACGTACAGTAGGCCTAAATGTCTCACCTGTCCAACTAAAAGTCCAATGATGTAAGATGTGCTTGCTTTCAGGTCAGCAAAGTATTTATCCACTGCAGCATCAGCAATGATTCCTTTTCCCATTCCTAATCTGCAATTACAAATGAAGATCAATGAGAACTTTACGGTATAGGACTTTAGGTAGGCATTGTCAGTGTATTAGAAGAATGCAAGATTATATCATCAAAGAAACCTACGGGGATTTTGTTTCAATTTCAGACGTTTGGGATTTTGCTATCGTCCAGTAAACACCACTTGACGACTCTTTTCCACTTCGCTGAGTTTCCACTACCTCATCTCCTCAACGGGTGATTCGAGAACATGTATGCAGTCATAATGCAGCAATGCATTGTGACAGAGGGAAGTTCTAGCATGTCCTTTTTTTAGAACGTTATTCATCGTAATTTATCAAAGCACAGTAGTCTATGCAGTGAATTTATAAACGCCTATTCACCATGTTCAATCAGACAAAACATGAACTTCATACAAAAAAAATCCCCACTTCGTCTGCTTCTCGCTGTATTTTCGAGCTGACAGATTTTGGGGCGGAGTCATGCCTCTCGCTTCGTCTCTTCCTCGCTCAGTGCGCGGTTTCCCAAAAGCATTTTAGGCTAAATTCATCGTCGTTTAATTAAATCTCCGAGCTGTTTCCCAAAACCATCGCTATTAAACGTTGCACTTGAAAACGGTCGTAGTCTAATGCTTGCCTCAGACCACTCGTAGAATAAATAATTGCGTCGTTAAATGCTTTTTTGACCATCCGCTTCACTTTATATACAGGTTTCAGCTAAACATAGAATCAAATAGTTTATCCGTCTCTCTTTGGCCGCCGATAATTTCAGAACAAAGTTGACTCCAAATAGCCTACAAAGTTGCCAATGTCTTTACAGTTTATAGAAACAAGTGATGTATAACATTATGCTTTAAATGAAAAACTAGATGACTGCATTAGTTCAATCATATTGAAATACATTTCATGTTAATCAATTTAGTTCTATTTTGCTACTTGTAGGCAACTGTCTGTAATTTGTCTCCATATATTTCATGATGTGTAGACTAACATGTGCGCAATGATGTGCCAAATCGGTGATTTAGTGTATTTTTGGGGGGTAAGCATAAGATTGGTCAATATTTGCAGCCGTATGTGGTAATAGGAGTTGATAACTCGTCAGTAGGGAATTGTGAAATAATTCTACTGATTCTAATGGAGAAAGCTGATCCGAGATCAGCACTCCCTTGCTTTCCAGAATATTAGTATGGACACATGCTCCGATGACCATTCATATCTGACTGGTGTTTTGGACACTGGAGAGTGGGGTAAGTTGAGCCAATTTTTTACATTCAACATCACTCCTTCAAGGGAAATATAGTATTCTGTCTAACGAAGATATCTAGTTATATTTCAGGATGATGTGTATCCCTGGAATTAATCCAAATTCATGTAAACACAACAGTTTTGAAAACATGTGTTCTCTTGAAAACAGGTATGGGGTAAGTTGAGGCGCAATGCAGGGTAGGTTGAGGCGCAGGGCAGGGTAGGTTGAGGCGCAGGGCAGGGTGAGTTGAGGCGCAGGACAGGGTAAGTTGAGGCGCAGGGCAGGGTGAGTTGAGGCGCAGGGCAGGGTGGGTTGAGGCGCAGGGTAGGTTGAGGCGCAGGGCAGGGTGAGTTGAGGCGCAGGGCAGGGTAGGTTGAGGCGCAGGGTAGGTTGAGGCGCAGGGCAGGGTGAGTTGAGGCGCAGGACAGGGTAAGTTGAGGCGCAGGGCAGGGTAGGTTGAGGCGCAGGGTAGGTTGAGGCGCAGGGCAGGGTGGGTTGAGGCGCAGGACAGGGTAAGCTGAGGTGGAGGACAGGGTAAGTTGAGGTGCAGGACAGGGTAAGTTGAGGCAAATCAAATTGTATTGGTCACATACACATGTTGAGCAGATGTTATTGCGGGTGTAGCTAAATGCTTGTTTTTCTAGCTCCAGCAGTGCAGAAATATCTAACAAGTAATATCTAACAATTTCACAACAATACACACAAATCCAAAGTAAAGGAATGGAGTTTTTGGTGTCACTTAGAAATGTACTTTAAAAAAAAAAAGATAGGCGTACAGAGGCCCATTATCAGTAACCATCACTCCTGTGTTCCAATGGCACGTTGTGTTAGCAATGATCATTAGAAAACCCTTTTGCAATTATGTTAGCACAGCTGAAAACTGTGGTGCTGATTAAAGAAGCAATAAAACTGGCCTTCTTTAGACTAGTTGAGTACCTGGAGTATCAGCATTTGTGGGTTCGATTACAGGCTCAAAATGGCCAGAAACAACACTGTGTACTACTCCCTTCACAGAACAGCGCAAATTGGCTCTAACCAGAATAGAAAGAGGAGTGGGAGGCCCCGGTGCAAAACTGAGCAAGAGGACAAGTACATTAGAGTGTCTAGTTTGAGAAACAGACGCCTCACAAGTCCTCAACTGGCAGCTTCATTAAATAGTACCCGCAAAACACCAACCTCAACGTCAACAGTGAAGAGGTGACTCCGGGATGCTGGCCTTCTAGGCAGAGTTGCAAAGAAAAAGCCATATCTTAGACTGGCCAATAAAAATAAAAGATGAAGATGGGCAAAAGAACACAGACACTCTGCCTAGAAGGCCAGCATCCAGGAGTCGCCTCTTCACTGTTGACGTTGAGACTGGTGTGTTTTTAGCAAAGAAAGATTGCTAAAAAATCTCTGGTGACATTTCGAGAGCTTGGGACTGTTAAGTTCTATTTGCAAAAAGTGGATTCTGAGATAATTGGCATTTAAAGTTTCTGAACCATCATTGGTTTGAAATGTGTCAGTAATTGTCACGGCCATCGTAGGGAGGAGACCAAGGCGCAGCGTGATAAGCGTACATTCTTCTTTATTTAAAGAACGAACACTGAACAAAACGAACAAAATAACAAAACGAACCGTGAAGCTAATACGGATAGTGCAGACAGGCAATTAAACATAGAATAAGAACCCACAAAACCAAAAGGGAACATGGCAACCTAAATAGGATCCCCAATCAGAGACAACGATAAACAGCTGCCTCTGATTGGGAACCAATTCAGACCACCATAGACATACATATGCCTAGACTTACCAACACCCCTAGACATACAAAAAACCCTAGACAATACAAAACAAGCATACCCACCCTCGTCACACCCTGACCTAACCAAAATAATAAAGAAAACATAGATAACTAAGGTCAGGGCGTGACAGTATTTTTTTTAAATCTTGTATTCTTTTCTCTTAGTCTGTCATGTACAATCGCTCTAATCATGCTACTGATATGTTCTTGCATCATTCAGGATTGAAATAATAGTATCTTATCCCCCATTGTTACCCAGTTTCTCTCTCTGGAGGACAATTTTTTGTTGCAATTCACAACATGAATTAGGGTATTTAGAGTACTATTAAGGTAGAGAACATTGAACAGATCAAGGCTATGTCAATAACTCAATAAATCAAAAACGCAGATGGAACGTTATAGTCCCAAGCTCTCTATTTGCTTGTTTCTTGAGATTTATGGTAGTGTGTACATTTTTAATAGTCTCTTGTCAAATAGCAATTATCCGAGGTCCCTCTTTGTGGCACCTGACCACACGACTGAACAGTGCGACAAAACCAGGGCCTGTAGGACCTGCCTTGTTGATAGTGCTGTTAAGAAGGCAGAGTAGCACTTTATTATGGACACACTTTATTATGGACATTATGGAAATCTTCCCATCTCATCTACTGTTGTATCATAATGAGATATTTTTTATTTTTAATACATTTGCAAAAATGTCTAAAAACATGTTTTTGTTCTGTCATTATGGGTTATTGTATGTAGATTGATGAGGGAATAAAACAGTTTAATCGGTTTTAGAATAAGGCTGTAACGTAACAAAATGTGTAAAAAGTCAAGGGGTCTGAATACTTTCTGAATGCACTTTATATGCATGTTCTTGTCAAAAAGATTAAATGCATTTTTAATAGTCTCTTCTCCCGCCTCCCTCATCAAACATACATTTGGCAATTGTGTGTTGTATTTCTCCTCTTTTTAATTGCAGCTTGCTTTCTTGCACACTGGACCATGCAGGAGCTTTGCCTCTGATGCTGTGGCTGCATGTCTACCAACGGGATGAAGAGAGGCAGCAGGGAACATGCTGTCAACTATATGAGGTGAGACTACAGGGCCACGTTGCGTAGCCAAATGTTGTCAAATGTCATCCCGGTTGCGTCTTCTTGGTTCCTAGTGAATGTACACCCCCAGGATATTACTCTGGGTCCTGTATTATTAGTTCAACTCTGATATTCAACCACATGAGGGCATACCATACCTGCCCATAACAATAATAAAACATCCGCAACACTGCCCTGTTCATTTAGTAGTTGCCCCCAGTCCAGAGATTGTCATGATGAGGAGTTATTGATCAATAGAGGTCATTGATCAAACTATTGATTAACATTGCATGTGCAGTGTTATGGCCATAACTCTACAGAAATTATTCTACGATAACATAAACCATGTTTTTTTAAACTGCTAGTCCAATTATTTATCAACTGAGAAAACAGCTTCAGTATTATTTATGAGAATGGTATCATAGAATATGATGTCACCTCAAGGTCACAGGTCATGAAAGGTGCCTAATGAATCAAGTGTCCATAGTAATATTCATTGTGGCAATTTGGGAGTCCCTCTGGCTAAAATTACTTTGTAGAGAAAAAACAAACCATCAGGAAACTTAGGGGCATAACTTGCCAACCATAATCAGGGGCATAACTTGCCAACCATAATGCACAAGGGCTAGGTTCTTTCCCAGCCTCTGAGTAAAGGGAGAGAACATTTCATTATTTAGTGATTACATATTTGAAAGATTAACACACACAATTCATCCTCATTGATAACCTTAAAGAAAGAGACCAATAGGAAAGTCTCTTTCGCTCTATGTCTTGTTTCTGAGGCATCTATCAACCTGGATGTACTTCTGTCCTTAAGCTGTTCATGTCTATTAATGTTCTGTATTATGTCATGTTTCATGTTTTGTGTGGACCGCAGGAAGAGTAGCTGCTTCTTTCGCAACAACTAATGGGGATCGTAATAAAATACCCCCAAAAATACCAATACAACTTAGCTTCTCTATCTCTCTCTTCCTTCGTCCCCCTTTCTCTCTTCTTCCATCCCCCTTCTCTCACGCTCTCGCTCTCTCTCTCTCTCTCTCCTGCTCGCAATCCCTCTCTCCAATCGTATGAGTGACTGTAATTGGTACTATGTCTTTTTTAAATGGTGAGGTAACAACAGAAGTTGTCATGGTCTTCACTGATCAAAACTATGCTCTCCCTCCTCAATGTTGGTTTGGCTGCTGAGTGCTGGAGAGATTCTGTTATGTGGGCTGTTGGCGATGTGCATAATCATTCATTATTAGCGATGTCTTCGATAAGCTAACACCAAAATCCATAGCTCTTACCACGCAGATAAGCCAAGCACGCGTCACTGTGATCTACTTTGTCTTTTTTACCCATACTCCTTCAGTCATACGTCAGGCTAGGCGTGGGTGTTGTATTTTGTTTTTTACTCTGGGAGACTGAGCCATTTGTTGACTGTTGTTTCCCAGAACAGACCTTAAGGCAGAGGAGGAACCTAGTGCAAATCAACAGATATTATAGGGGCAATATATTTCTCTGCAGAATTTATGAGACCATCAAAATTAATCATTGCCACTGACAGCTAGATTGCCTAACTCATCCAGAAACCCCGGAAATGTTATCCCCACTCCCCCTCAAGTGTTTAGGCGTGAGCTGCAAACGTACTTTGCCCACGCCTGGGCCTCGCCGTTCGGTGGCATGGCAATAAGCTATGTTGATTTAATATCCGTTTGCTGCATGCATTTGACTAGGCCGTGTCATCAGCTCACAAGGTGCTGCAGCACAGGATGCCCTCATTAATCACCCCTCCCCCCTGGTGGACAGTCATGGTCCTCTCTCTCAGGCTCAGCACCTGATCAAGGCCATGCTACTGCATCATTACTATAGCTACCGAGAGATAGTAGAGGCTACCTCATAGGGTGCACCTCTGCTCCAAGGGCCGAATTTTCAATCCGAATTTTCAATCCTTTTTAGTCCAAGAGTAGTCTCACTCTTGGTCTGGGAAACTGGTCTCTATGGTGAAGTTGTCACTGTGTGTTCCTGTTATTAAACTGGTTTGACCTAAGAGGGCAGCAAGGCAATGAAGTGGAAACAAGAAGGATTTGCTTTCACCTCTCCTGTCCTTTCAGAGCAGTGCAGACAGAGAGGAGGAGACAAGGCGACACCAGCAATGAAATACAACCTTCAACATCCCCCTATAAAATGCCTTCCCTCCTGTCTTCATCATGTTTGCTTGAGGGAGTAGGCTACGTGTGATCATGGGACAGGGTGGGCAGTGTTGACATTCTAGGAATGAGATACGGGGGGTGGGATTTGAAAAATAAGTTTTAGGCATCTGAAATTAAACTGTTAATTTCTCTCCTACTCTTTTGACTCTCCTACTCTTTTGACATCTCTGTTAAAAGGTTGGACAGGACTCATTTTGACTGTGATGGGCGATGCTATCAATGGTGACTTTTGTTTTAAAGGAAGGTTACTGCAATGTGCCACGTTAGTTTTCTCCTGACGGCTGTCAGTGCTTATTGCTGTTTTTGGGGTGAGTGGCGCAGTTGACACACATTGGATTGGTACGATGTTGGGTCAGTGTTTAAAATCCTTAAGTTTACGCCTCCCAATCATTGACAGTGTGGGGGTTCAGACTGAGAGGAGGGATGGGGGGGTGGTATCTTGTCTCGTGTGGGGCACGGGTGTGGGTGTCTCCTTGTTATTCAAGATGGACGATGGGCGGTGTGTGCATATGTGTGTGTGTGTGTGCATGTGTTTGTGTGTGTGTGTGCGTCACTAGCAGAAAGGGCAGACAGACACCGGGTTGTTTGGGCAGTTTGAGGTCTCTGACGATATTTCACAGATCCTTGAGCAAAGTAATCCACAAGCCCCTGATACAAGTTGTCAAACAGAACGCTCTGTTGGAAGATGCTGAGTGGACTAGTTTACCGCCGCTGAGCTGTGTCATAGTTACAATTGGACATGCTCCTGCTTTTGTTCTGAAATGATAGGTTATTTTCACAAGGTCAAAACAGGCCATTTTTATTGATGGATGAATCGATCCCCACCTCACTCTATTAGCTGTTCAGGTGTACGTCTTGTTTTTATTGATGATGCTTAGTATTGATGTGATAGGCTACATGTCCTCTTCTATTGGGCCAAACTGGTCCAATCTGTGATCAACCACTAATGTTTTCATTATGTGTTGGACATAATGCCATACATTTTTCAGGAAAAAACACCACACTTCTCTGCCGTTACCAGCTCATCACTTCAGTAGCAACTAACCTACATGATTCATTTTTTTATTCAATTCAGTGTCATACACCAATTTCTTGAAGTAGACTATATATACAAAAGTATGTGGACACCCTTTGACATTAGTGGATTGGCTGCCCCAGTCAACTGTAAGTGCTGTTTTTGTGAAGTGAAAACGTCTAGGAGCAACAACGGCTCAGCCGTGAAGTGGTAGGCCACACAAGTTCACAGAACAGGACCACCGAGTGCTGAAGTGCGTAGCACATAAAAATCGCCTGTCCTCAGTTGCAACACTCACTACCGAGTTCCAAACTGCCTCTGGAAGCAACGTCATCGGGAGCTTCCATGAACCATGATATCGGTTTCCATGGCCGAGCAGCCGCACTCAAGCCTAAGATCACCATGTGCAATGCCAAGCGTTGGCTGGAGTGGTATAAAGCTCGCCACCAATGGACTCTGGAGTAGTGGAAACGCATTCTCTGGAGTGATGAATCACGCTTCACCATCTGGCAGTCCGACGGATGAATCTGGGTTTGGCGGATGCCAGGAGAACGCTACCTGCCCCAATGCATAGTGCCAACTGTAAAGTTTGGTGGAGGAGAAATAATAGTCTGGGGCTGTTTTTCTTAATGCTACAGCATACAATTACTTTCTAGACGATTCTGTGCTTCCAACTGTGGCAACAGTTTGGGGAAGGCCATTTCCTGTTTCAACATAACAATGCCCCCTTGCACAAAGCGAGGTCCATACAGAAATAGTTTGTCGAGATCGGTGTGGAAGAACTTGACTGGCCTGCACAGAGCCCTGACCTCAACCCCATTGAACACCTTTGGGATGAATTGGAACGCCAACTGCAAGCCAGTCCTGATCGCCCAACATCAGTGCCCGAGACCTCACTAATGCTCTTTTTGTCACGGCCGTTGAATGAAGAAGACCAAGGTGCAGCGTGGTGAGCGTACATATTACTTTTATTTATATGTCGCCGACAAAACAATAAACACTACAAAACAACCGTGAAGCTTAAGGCTATGTGCCACAAACAAAGTCAACTTCCCTGTCACGTTCTGACCATTTAGTGTTGGTCAGGACGTGAGCTGGGTGGGCATTCTATGTTGTGTGTCTTGTTTGTCCGTTTCTATGTTTGGCCTAATATGGTTCTCAATCAGAGGCAGATGTTTTGTGTTGTCTCTGATTGGGAATCATATATAGGTGGCTTGTTTTGTGTTGGGGATTGTGGGTGGTTGTTTCCTGTCTCTGTGTTTTCTCTGCACCAGATAGGACTGTATCGGTAAGCCACGTTTGTTATTTTGTATTTTGTAAGTGTTCACTGTTTAATCGTCATTATTAAAATCATGTTGAACACGAGCTACGCTGCGTCTTGGTCCGATCCCTGCTACACCTCCTCTTCAGACGAAGAGGAGGAAGGCTGCCGTTACAGAACCACCCACCAATCTCGGAACAAGCAGCGTGGCTACGGGCAGCAGCAGCAGCCCACTACACTGGACTCCTGGACATGGGAGGAAATTCTGGAGGGAAAAGGACACTGGGCTCACATTGGAGAATATCGGCGCTCTCGTGAAGAGATGGAGGCAGCTAAAGCCCAGGAGCGGTGGTATGATGAGCCAGCACAGAAGCGTGGCTGGAAGCCCGAGAAGAAACCCCAAAAATGTCTTGGGGGGGGGGGGGGCTAAAGAGGTGTGTGGCGAAGTCAGGTAGGAAACCTGCGCCCACTTCCTGTGCTTACCGTGGAGAGCGGGAGTACGGGCAGACACCGTGTTATGCGGAAAAGCGCACGGTGTCTCCTGTACGTGTGCTTAGCCCGGTGCGGTACATTCCAGCTCCACGTATCGGCCGGGCTAGAGTGGGCATCGAGCCAGGTGCCATGAAGCCGGCTCAACACATCTGGTCTCCAGTGCGTCTCCTCGGGCCGGTGTACATGGCACCAGCCGTACGTATGGTGTCCCCGGTTCGCCAACACAGCCCAGTGCGGGTTATTCCACCTCCCCGAACTGGTCGGGCTACGGGGAGCATTCAACCAGGTAAGGTTGGGCAGGCTCGGTGCTCAAGGGAGCCAGTACGCCTGCACGGTCCGGTCTATCCGGCGCCACCTCCCCGCCCCAGCCCAGTACCACCAGTGCCTACACCACGCACCAGGCTTCCAGTGCGTCTCCAGAGCCCTGTTCCTCCTCCACGCACTCTCCCTGTGGTGCGTGTCTCCAGCCCAGAACCTTCAGTTCCGGCACCACGCACCAAGCCTCCTGTACGTCTCCAGAGCCCTGTACGCACTGTTCCTTCTCCCCGCACTCGCCCTGAGGTGCGTGCCCTCAGCCCGGTACCACCAGTGCCGGTACCACGCACCAGGCCTATAGTGCGCCTCGAGAGTCCAGTGTGCCCTGTTCCTGCTCCCCGCACTAGCCTTGAGGTGCGTGTCTCCAGTCCGGTACCACCAGTTCCGGCACCACGCACCAGGCCTACTGTGCGCCTCAGCAGGTCAGAGTCGGCCGTCTGTCCAACGCCGCCTGCACTGCCCGTCTGCCCAGCGCCGTCTGAGCTGCCCGTCTGCCCAGCGCCGTCTGAGCTGCCCGTCTGCCCAGCGCCGTCTGAGCTGCCTGCCTGCCCAGCGCCATCTGAACCGCCCGTCTGTCCCGAGCCATCAGAGCCGCCCGTCAGTCAGGAGCCGCTAGAGCCGCCCGTCAGTCAGGAGCCGCTAGAGCCGCCCGTCAGTCAGGAGCCGCTAGAGCCGCCCGTCAGTCAGGAGCCGCCAGAGCCGCCCGCCAGTCAGGAGCCGCCAGAGCCGCCCGCCAGTCAGGAGCCGCCAGAGCCGCCCGCCAGTCAGGAGCCGCCAGAGCCGCCCGCCAGTCAGGAGCCGCCAGAGCCGCCCGCCAGTCAGGAGCCGCCAGAGCCGCCCGCCAGTCAGGAGCCGCCAGAGCCGCCCGCCAGTCAGGAGCCGCCAGAGCCGCCCGCCAGTCAGGAGCCGCCAGAGCCGCCCGCCAGTCAGGAGCCGCCAGAGCCGCCCGCCAGTCAGGAGCCGCCAGAGCCGCCCGCCAGTCAGGAGCCGCCAGAGCCGCCCGCCAGTCAGGAGCCGCCAGAGCCGCCCGCCAGTCAGGAGCCGCCAGAGCCGCCCGCCAGTCAGGAGCCGCCAGAGCCGCCCGCCAGTCATGAGCTGCCCTCCAGTCATGAGCTGCCCTCCAGTCATGAGCTGCCCGCCAGTCATGAGCTGCCCTCCAGTCATGAGCTGCCCTCCAGTCATGAGCTGCCCGCCAGTCATGAGCTGCCCGCCAGTCATGAGCTGCCCTCCAGTCATGAGCTGCCCTCCAGTCATGAGCTGCCCGCCAGTCATGAGCTGCCCGCCAGTCATGAGCTGCCCCTCAGTCATGAGCTGCCCGCCAGTCCGGAGCTGCCCTTCAGTCCGGAGCTGCCCTTCAGTCCGGAGCTACCTCTCTGTCCTGAGCTACCTCTCTGTCCTGAGCTACCTCTCTGTCCTGAGCTACCTCTCTGTCCTGAGCTGTCTCCTCAATCTAGTGGGGACCTTGGTGAAGATTCCTAGGCCTAGGTCGGGGGCGAGGGTCGCCACTCAAAGGACGCTAAGGAGGGGGACAAAGACAATGGTGGAGAGGTGGCCTCGTCCTGCGCCGGTGCCGCCACCGCGGACAGATGCCCACCCAGACCCTCCCCTTGAGTTTTAGGGGGTGCGTTCGGAGTCCGCACCTCAGGAGGGGGGTACTGTCACGTTCTGACCATAGTTCTTGTGTGTTTTGCTTGTTTTAGTGTTGGTCAGGACGTGAGCTGGGTGGGCATTCTATGTTGTGTGTCTTGTTTGTCCGTTTCTATGTTTGGCCTAATATGGTTCTCAATCAGAGGCAGATGTTTTGTGTTGTCTCTGATTGGGAATCATATATAGGTGGCTTGTTTTGTGTTGGGGATTGTGGGTGGTTGTTTCCTGTCTCTGTGTTTTCTCTGCACCAGATAGGACTGTATCGGTAAGCCACGTTTGTTATTTTGTATTTTGTAAGTGTTCACTGTTTAATCGTCATTATTAAAATCATGTTGAACACGAGCTACGCTGCGTCTTGGTCCGATCCCTGCTACACCTCCTCTTCAGACGAAGAGGAGGAAGGCTGCCGTTACATTCCCACAAAGACAGGTGGAAAAAAGGGATACCTAAGTATGGTTCTCAATCAGAGACAACGATAGACAGCTGTCCCTGATTGAGAACCCTACCCGGCCAAAACATAGAAATACAAATAATAGAACATAGAATACCCACCCCAACTCACACCCTGACCAAACCAAAATAGAGACATAAAAAGGATCTCTAAGGTCAGGGTGTGACACTTTTGGCCAACTCAATATTAATGCCCATGATTTTGCAATGAGATGTTTAACGAGCAGGTGTCCACATACTTTTGGTCATATAGTGTGTTGTGTGCCCAAAACACAAAACAAAATTCAATTTGACAGTTTACACGTATAATCAAGCCAAGTGAAGCTACCATTTAGCCAGAATATACAAGCAATACATCTGTACAGTAGTTTAATCCTGTGTAATTTAGTTTCATATCTGAAGATGGCTGTCTGAAGAAACTGTACTTGTTACATTCTCAATTCAAGATGTGATTTTCTTTGCTACTATAAAAGGACTCCCATATAGGTAGGATATCCCTCTCTCCCCATATAGGTAGGATACCCCCCCTCCCCCGAGCAGTTTTATCAGTTGGCTACAGAACGCCCAGGTGAGTGCCAGCAGGCCCATGTTCCTTTATCTCAAGCAGGAATTACGTTGACCTTGCAGCGATTTAAACTCTTTATCTGCACCTCAATAATCTGCTTCACAGGAAAGCACATCAGCTGAAAAATTACCAGCAGGTTCTCAGAATGTCTCTGTGGGGTCTAGTTCAGATACAGAGGCTGCAGAGAGACAGGGCTGGAGCTGTAGGTCGCACACCAGGTAGCTATGCTCAGGCCAAGTGCACTGTTTTACCTGACAGACATGGATGGTAATGGAGCAATGCTGTTTGACATTAAGAGACATTTCTTATTTCACAGAATTTCTTCTAGTTGAATTACTTCTGCAGCTCTACAAAGCCATGCTAGTTCTCTTGTCATATTTACGGTCTTTGTCATATTTACTGTCAATCTCATTCTCACCACTACTGCATTTCCCACTCACCCTCACCCTCATCCCCACCGTCTCTCTCTCTCTCTCGTCCATACACAGCACAACTCTAGGCTTCAATGAGTGGTTGCCATGGAAATGAAATGGCCCAGTCACTCTTGTGCCTTGTGCGTGCCTTGTGTGTGTGTGTGTGTGTGTGCTTGTGTATGCTTGTGTGAGTGTCAGAGTCACTAGGCTGTACCTGCCTCTCCTCAGTCAAAGCAGTGAGACCTACATGTGTGATGCTGCCAGGCCATCCTACCTCACCATTCATCCTGTCAAACTGTTGTGACAGCTGGTCAGTCCTGATGCTCTCAACTGCCACACCTCTCTTCTCTCTGCTGTGGATGGAGACATACAGCAAGGAATATGCAAACTATGTATTCATTCACTTATAACCCTTTCTCATTGAAATGGGTCTCTTATAAAATCCTCTATTTTCCACTTAATGTAGTGTAAGGTTTAAAATACTGCATGTGCGTCATTTCTCATTCCTTTCGAAGTGAGCTTTTCACTATGCAGAAATGCCATTCATTCATTTATTCATTAAAATTCTCTTTCTCTCCCTGTCATTCTCTCTCCCACCCCTCTCTTTTGCTACCCCCCCTCTCTCTTTCGCTCTCTCTCACGCCAGTGTTTTTTCTCAGAGCATTCATAAGGTTTATTTATGAGTTGATGACAGATGGGCTAATGATAATAAAGCAGGAATGATGGCGTTTCATGGGGTTCTTCCTACTTCAAACAGATTTTATTATACAAAGCATCTTTCAGGTAAATGAATAAACATTTGTAATTGCCATGGTGTTTCAGGAAGGTCTTGGTTATCCCGTGGTAATGGAGGGAGGGAGCCTGCCCTGAGATAGAACAACATGATGCTCAGGTGAGAAGGACGAGGGAAGACAAAGCATTTCAGCATGTTGAGAGGAAAGGAAACATTTGTCTGTCGAGGGGAATTTGAAATCGTCAGTTTGGAATGACACCACAATCATTTTAAATCTGTGGGCCTATTACCTAATGGTAAGCAAATGAATCAGCTAAAACAGTGAGTTGGCAGACAGCCCACAGTAGTGTGGTCTGTCTATGGTACCTGTTTCAGAGTCTATTCATAACGTTTTAGTTCAGTTATGTTTTCTCTGTTCTTAAACCTGATTCTGGTCCGACTACTAGACAAATCCCTCCCGATTCTGGTCCGACTACTAGACAAATCCCTCCTGATTCTGGTCCGACTACTAGACAAATCCCTCCTGATTCTGGTCCGACCACTAGACAAATCCCTCCTGATTCTGGTCCGACTACTAGACAAATCCCTCCTGATTCTGGTCCGACTACTAGACAAATCCCTCCTGATTCTGGTCCGACCATTAGACAAATCCCTCCTGATTCTGGTCCGACTACTAGACAAATCCCTCCTGATTCTGGTCCGACCACTAGACAAATCCCTCCTGATTTTGGTCCGACCACTAGACAAATCCCTCCTGATTCTGGTCCGACTACTAGACAAATCCCTCCTGATTCTGGTCCGACCATTAGACAAATCCCTCCTGATTCTGGTCCGACTACTAGACAAATCCCTCCTGATTCTGGTCCGACCACTAGACAAATCCCTCCGGATTCTGGTCCGTCTGCTAGACAAATCCCTCCTGATTCTGGTCTGACTACTAGACAAATCCCTCCTGATTCTGGTCCGACCGCTAGACAAATCCCTCCTGATTCTGGTCCGACCGCTAGACAAATCCCTCCTGATTCTGGTCCGACTGCTAGACAAATCCCTCCTGATTCTGGTCCTACCGCTAGACAAATCCCTCCTGATTCTGGTCCTACCGCTAGACAAATCCCTCCTGATTCTGGTCCGAATGCTAGACAAATCCCTCCTGATTCTGGCCCGACCACTAGGCAAATCCCTCCTGAGTTCTTTCCTCCCCTCTACTTGCCGAGGCCTTGAAAGAACTCCCTGACTACAGCAAGTTGGTGAGTCAGCGGGCAGACTTTACTTCTGCCAGACGGGAGTGAGAGATTGATACACCGGCTGTCCAGACTAGAGGGTATTATCGCTCAGGCCAGGAAGCAGCCAACCTTGAACCTCTGCATCAGCTCCCTCTGTGAAATGCACCAGTTCATAAACCGTTACGGTTACTGGGTCTCCACTGTTGAAGGAGAGAGCTGGCTGAATGAAAGTCTTGTGAGGTGCTACAGGATGTTTTATGATCCCTATTAAAACTCTCATCCACACATTGGATGAACACACTGGGTAGATGACGCAGAGAGACACTGGTTGAGCTGTCCGTCTCTCTGTCTTGGCTTTAGGCTACAGTTTGGGCTTTGGGAAGCAGTATTAGGCTACGTGTTGTTTGGTGTTTTGCTTTTAATCTTGCTTATATCTTATGTGTAGTAATTCAGGGAATTCGTTTGGGAAAGATAGAAACAGAAGCATATCCAGTTGTTAGATGATGAAGACCGGCTGGATGCCGGCAGGTGGCCTAGTGGTTAGCATTGGGCCAGTAACCAAAAAGTTCAAATCCCTGAGCCGACAAGGTGAAAAATCTGTCATTGTGCCCTTTAGCAAGTTGGTTAACTCCCCACAACAACAGCTCCCTGGGTGCCCAATGTGGCAGCCCCCCACATCACTCCGATTCAGAGGGGTTGGGTTAAAAGCGGAAGGCAAGTTTCAGCTGGACCTTGTGTGCAATTAACGAAAAAAATGTATGCAATCCTTTCATTTAATTTATGAGTAGTAGCCAAAGTAGCCAACGTTCAGAAATAATACAAGGAATATTCTGCATACTGTGATCTACAGTATGCTCCCAACTTTGATTTACCATAGTGGGATTTACAGTATTTTGACGACACGTCGACCCTTAGCTCTTCATCATGTTTGAAATTTGTAAATTATTCCTTTCAGTTGGCAAGATGTGATTTACTTGTTAATCCAGTAGGATATTGGCTGTAAACACATTCAGAAGGTATTTACTCATTCTGTGGTTTACACAGCAGTGGTAAACAAAACAGAATATTTAGATTTAATTGGGCCTATGAGTCAGCATTTGAGCAGTTGAGAATGCTTCATTACTGTGCTGTTGGTTTCCATGGAAAACACAAGCGGCTGCCTGGTCAATATCACATTGTTTTTGTTCATCTGCAGCCCCACTACTCTGTTTCTTGGAAATGTCTATATAGACCCAGAATTCAAACATCAATTGTTGATAAATAACATGTTTGGATAAATAAGTAACACTTTGTCAGTGATCATACTCTGTCATCAGCTGTCACGACTTTTTAGGACATCATGTCATTATTACACAATCACTAAGTAGGTCTTATGAGACATATCTGTTATGTCATTATTACACAATCACTAAGTAGGTCTTATGAGACATATCTGTTATGTCATTATTACACTATTACTAAGTAGGTCGTTTGAGACAGATTGGGTTCAAATAAAGTGTAACTGAATGGAGCACACCCTAATGGCAGGCTGCACCAATCACAAACAGCAGATGTTCACTGTCTTTTAGCAGTCCTGTTGCAGTTACAATCCCAGTCCTTTTCTTCTATCGTCACTTTGTATGCAGAGATTAGATTACAAAGAACATATCCATTTCTGAGTGCACATGTACTATAGCCCTCAGGGTAAGTGTGTTTAGCACAGCCCCGTCTTGATAGTCCTAGCTACATGTGCATTCAGAGCATGCTGCCAGACACATGTAACTGCCAAAATAAAGGAAACGTGAGTAAATGATGGATACAATTTTTATTGAAAGCATGTGCTTTCACACAGGTGTGGATCCTGAGTTAATTAGGCAATTAACATCCCATCATGCTTAAGGTCATGTATACAAATTCCCAGTTGCCCATTATATTGGCTACCATGGCTAGAAGAAGAGATCTGAGTCTTTGAAAGAGGGAATTAGCGTACGGGGTTTTGTGTGTGTGTGTGTGTCTCAGTCACCAGATCTCAACCCAACTGAACACTTATGGGAGATTCTGGCGTGGCTCCTGATACATTTTCCACCACCATCATTAAAACCACAAATTATTGAATTTCTCTTGGAAGAATGGTGCTGCATCCCTCCTATAGAGTTACAGACACGTGTAGAATCTATGCCAAGGCTAATTGAAGTTGTTCTGACGGCTCGTGGGGGCCCAACTCCCTATTAAGACACTTGTTATGTTGGTGTTTCCTTTATTTTGTCAGTTACCCATATGTGCTATTCTAGAAGGCTCTGTTGACATCTGGATGACATGTAGAGCTGTGTTGAGTGTGTAATGGACAGTTATCAGTATTTGTAATTATGTACACTATGATGTGCTGACAGGCTGCTTCAAGAGAGAGGTTAGTATTGTAAAATGTAGGTATGACTCTTGCAGACTATTGCTCTCCTCTCCATCTCTCTCTGTATCTCTCTTTCTCTCTCTCTCTGTATCTTTCTCAGGATCTCATTCTCACTTTCTCTCTGTATCTCTCTCTTACTTTCTCTCGCTCTGTATATCTCTCTCTTTCTCTCTGTATCTCTCTGCACTGTGTGAATTATCTCCTGGTGATGTAACCTGGGTAGTGAGAGGGACAGCAGGAAATGAGAGGAAGAGGTGGCTTCATATAGCACTGGAAACATATCTTCCAATTAGGCCATTAGAAAAGTAATTGAACTGCCTCTGCAGTAGTAAACATCGACAGTATATGCCCATTATGCTATGAAATACTAACTATATAGTGTGTTAATTTGAGTTTATTATCTACAGTTGGTTGGTCTTTTGACAACTACAGAACTTTTGGGAAAATGTAGTTTAATGCTTATCATTTTAACTCAGACGATGTAAAAGATTCTCAAGCCTTGGTTTTGGAATGTACTTCCCAAAGTACTACATGTACCAAGAAAAGTGTAGAGCTTCAGATTGTGTGCATGAGAAATTACTATTTCGCCAAAAAAACTAAAAACTGCTATATCTTACAGATGCAAAAAGGGTGCCTGGTGGTGTCAGTTCAGAATAAATTAGTTATTTAGCTTTGAGCAACAAAAATATGCTGATATCTGCACCAGCCCTTCCTTTCCTCCTTCCTTCCTTCATTGACTCATCATTCTCCTAGGACTTTGTTTTAATAAAAAAAAATCCACCCCGTAATATATTATATTTATATCTGGTGTATCTAATAGGCTTTGTGCCAGTGATGTTGTGTACATTTTTACATTACCGGAGATAGGCTGTCAATGATTGCTAATTGTGGCTAATCTGGCTCTGATGCTAATCATTGATGTGTTTGACTATGATAACGCTCCTTTCATGCTGATCAGTCATGCCTCCGTTGCTCTCTCTCACACTCTGTCTGTCTGTCTGTCTCTCTCTCCACAGTACAAACATGCCCACCGGATTTCTGTATACAACTGAACACGTCCAGGAGCTTGTTTTAGGCCTTGGCATTTATTTACATGCTGAATCTCCATTGGCGAGCTAAGACTGAGGGGACGACCATGTTATAGCTCTGCCCTCAGTAATCAGCTAAAGACTAATCAATCTACCATCTCACTGTCCCTGATTGGCACTAATAGAATATGCCAATCAGGGACAATGAGCTGTGGAACCATAGAATATAACTGTATTTATTTGTGTATACTGGACATTCTGCTCCCTATTCTGCTGGTCCCAGAGAGACAGTGCCTTGCTATGGTGTCACATGCTGGAAAATGGAGATGATGAAAACAATAGCAAGTCTGTTCAGGGGGGATTTCCAGTTTTAGTTTTCCTATTTTGGGCAGCCAGAGAACGTAAACAAACCCCATTCTGTTGCAGCAGTCACTGACCTGTGGAGTGAGCATAATCTAGCTGAGTCTTGGTTTTGGGCTCCTGAAGTGGCGCAGCGGTCTGAGGCACTGCATCTCAGGGCTAGAGGCGTCACTACAGACCCTGGTTCGTTTCCAGGCTGTATCACAACCGACCGTGAGTGGGTGTCCCATAGGGCGGTGCACAATTGACCCAGCGTCGTCCGGGGTAGGCCGTCATAGGCCGGGGTAGGCCGTCTTTGTTAATTAAAATTAGTTTTTAACTGACTTGCCTAGTTAAATGAAGGTTAAATAAATAAATAAAAACATTTGGTGCATCATGTGCTAGTAACATTTGCCACTAGAAGCGCGACACTGAATGCACTGTTTTACCCTGTATTTTGGCCACAAAGTTGATGCTGCGTGTCCCTTATGTATACTACAACTCCCTTTTGACATCTTTGTGTGGGAAATCTCTGAAGCCAAGGTTAGGTAACTTACTGATTTGTATTTTAACGTTTTATATTTCTGATAAGATGCCTAGCTGTAAAGAGTTGGTAAGACATTGTAGAAATGAGACATTTCAGGCACATTGCATTGGGCCTTGAAGCTCATAGATTGTTCAGCCGAGCACGCCCCCATTCACATCGACGGGGCTGTAGTGGAGACGGTCAAGAGCTTCAAGTTCCTCTGTGTCCACATCACTAAGGACCTATCATGGTCCAAACACACCAACACAATTGTGAAGAGGGCACAACAAAGCCTCTCACCCCCTCAGGAGGCTGAAAAGATTTGGCATGGGCCCTCAGATCCTCAAAAAGTTCTGCAGCTGCACCATTGAGAGCATCTTGACTGGCTGCTTCACCGCTTGGTATGGCAACTGCTCAGCAAGGCGCTACAGAGGGTAGTGCGTATGGCCCCGTACATCACTAGGGCCGAACTCCCTGCCATCCAGGACCAAAGACTCCAGCCACCCATGTCACAGTCTGTTCTCTCTGCTGTGCATGGCAAGCGGTACCGGAGCTCCAAGTATCGGACCAAAAGGCTCCTGAACAACTTCTATCCCAAAGCCATAAGACTCCTGAACAGTTTAAACTGCTACCCAGACTTTCTGCTTTTCACCCCCTACCTTCAATCAATCACCTAACCAAACGTACATGTACATATTACCTCAATCAATCACCAACCCCAACTACCTCATACCCCAGTACACTGACTCGGTACCGGTACTCCATGTACATAGATCAAAAGAAAATAACAACAATGAGGCTATTTGTTCATGTTCATACTTTTTAACTGCATTGTTGGGAAAGGGCTCGTAAGTAAGCATTTCTACACTAGTTGTATTCGGCGCATGTGACAAATAAAATGTAATTTTGATTTAATTGTGCTAATGATCAGGATTCCTGTCCTTTCTCCTGCCAATTGATAATACCAAAGTAATATAATTGGAAACAATGGAGGCCACATAGGAATATGTGCATGTCTCAAAAGGTCTGTCAAAGGAATTAAGTGAGAACCAGGCTATACATCTGTTCCAATTTCAGGCCTGTCATGTTGAGAACCAGGCATCATATCTGTTCTAAGGCCTGTCACTTTGAGAACCAGGCATCATATCTGTTCTAAGGCCTGTCATTTTGAGAACCAGGCTTCATATCTGTTATAATTTCAGGCCTGTCACTTTGAGAACCAGACTTCATATACAGTTGAAGTTGAAAGTTTACATACACTTAGGTTGGAGTCATTAAATCTCGTTTTCAACCACTCCACACATGTCTTGTTAACAAACTATAGTTTTGGCAAGTCGGTTAGAACATCTACTGTGTGCATGACACAAGTAATTTTTCCAACAATTGTTTACAGACAGATTATTTCACTTATAATTTACTGTATCACAATTTCAGTGGGTCAGAAGTTTACATACACTAAGTTGACTGTGCCTTTAAACAGCTTGGAAAATTACAGAAAATGATGTCATGGCTTTAGAAGCTTCTGATAGGCTAATTGACATAATTTGAGTCAATTGGAGGTGTACCTGTGGATGTATTTCAAGGCCTACCTTCAAACTCAGTGCCTCTTTGCTTGACATCATGGGAAATTCAAAATAAATCAGCCAAGACCTCAGAAAAAAAATTGTAGACCTCCACAAGTCTGGTTTATCCTTGGGAGCAATTTCCAAATGCCTGAAGGTACCACGTTCATCTGTACAAACAACATTACGCAAGTATAAACACCATGGGACCACGCAGCCGTCATACCGCTCAGGAAGGAGACGCGTTCTGTCTCCTAGAGATGAACGTACTTTGGTGTGAAAGGTGCAAATCAATCCCAGAAAACAGCAAAGGACCTTGTGAAGATGCTGTAGGAAACAGGTACAAAAGTATCTATATCCACAGTAAAACGAGTCCTATATTGACATAACCTGAAAGGCCGCTCAGCAAGGAAGAAGCCACTGCTCCAAAACCGCCATAAAAAAAGCCAGTCTACGGTTTGCAACTGCACATGGGGACAAATATCGTACTTTTTGGAGAAATGTCCCCTGGTCTGATGAAGCAAAAATATAACTGTTTGGCCATAATGACGATCGTTATGTTTGGAGAAAAAATGGGGAGGCTTGCAAGCCGAAGAACACCGACCCAACCGTGAGGCACGGGGGTGGCAGCATCATGTTGTGGGGGTGCTTTGCTGCAGGAGGGACTGGTGCACTTCACAAAATAGATGGCATCATGAGGGAGGAAAATTACGTGGATATATTGAAGCAACATCTCAGGACATCAGTCAGGAAGTTAAAGCTTGGTCGCAAATGACTCTTCCAATTGGACAATGACCCCAAGCATACTTCCAAAGTTGTAGCAAAATGGCATAAGGACAACAAAGTCAAGGTATTTGGAGTGGCCATCACAAAGCCCTGACCTCAATCCTATAGAAAATGTGTGGGCAGAACTGAAAAAGCATGTGCGAGCAAGGAGGCCTACAAACCAGACTCAGTTACACCAGCTCTGTCAGGAGGAATGGGCCAAACTTCACCCAACTTATTGTGGGAAGCTTGTGGAAGGCTACCTGAAACGTTTGACTCAAATTAAACAATTTAAAGGCAATGCTAGGTGTATGTAAACTTCCGACTTCAACTGTATGTTCTATTTTCAGGCCTGTCGCTTTGAGAAGCAGGCTTTAAATCTGTTGTATGGCCTGTCATTTTTAGGACCAGGCTTCACATCTGTACTAATTTCAGGCCTGTCACTTGGAGAAACAGGCTTCATGCCTGTTCAAATGTCTGGCCTGTTACGTTGATAACCAGGATATACATCTGTTCCAAGGCCTGTCCCTTTGATAACCAGCCTTTATATCTGATCTAATTTCAGGCCTGTCACTTTGAGAACCAGGCTTTAAATCTGTTCTAATTTCAGGCCTGTCACTTTGAGAACCAGGCTTTAAATCTGTTCAAAGTCCTGTCATTTTGAGGATCCGGCTTTATATATTTTCTAATTTCAGGCCTGTCACTTGGAGAACCAGGCTTCAAACTGTTCTAATTTCAGGCCTGTCACTTTGAGAACCAGGTTTTAAACCTGTTCTAATTTCAGGCCTGTCACTTGGAGAACCAGGCTTCAAACTGTTCTAATTTCAGGCCTGTCACTTGGAGAACCAGGCTTCAAACTGTTCTAATTTCAGGCCTGTCACTTTGAGAACCAGGATTAAATTCTGCTGTAATTTCTCTCACTCCCTTTTTCTTGATTCCTGAATTTAGTTTTAATGAAACTTGGACCATTACAAGTTAGTCCACGACATCACCACGACATCAATCGCTACTTTTAGACAAGACGGATGTGTGTGTGTGTGTGTGTGTGTGTGTGTGTGTGTGTGTGTGTGTGTGTGTGTAGGCACATTCAACATAACTTCAAAGCCCCCAAGGTTAAGTGAAGACGCATACCAAACAAATTGATTATATTTGGAAGTCGACCCTCAATTTCCTTAGTACACAATGTTCAAAAACACAGTTTTCGTACGTTCCCCGACTTTTGATAATAATTACAATCCAAGTTATAATTGTTCTCCAGAGATGATATAATGTAATCCTGCCGTTGATGAACATTTTCTCCAGTCTAGCTATATGGGAGAGCGATGTAAGTTGATACCTTTTTTACATTCATCATCACTCTGTCAAGGGAATAAAAAAATAATAAATTGTTCTGAACAGAACGATTATTTTTTAAATTCCGTTCCACTGTTCCGACCAGCAAAATATATATTTTTTACATTTAGCTCGACACTAAATTAAAGCCTGGTTCTCAAATTAATGTATAGAGCAGCTTCCTATTGAGTGGGCAAGCTATGGACATGCATTGGACAAATAAGTGTAGTGTATGGTGTGACATGTGACTGAAATTTTGCGGGTGAGGAAAGCGCTAGGCATGAAGCGCTGTGTATCTTGTTGTTATGACATGCATTATCTGAATTAGGTACACAGAATTATAACTACAGAGGAACGGCTTCTAGGAAGGAACTTTGAATCTCTTTGAACTTCAGAGTTGGCTTTACTAACGTTGGACCAGAGCCTTTGATCATGACTAGAGCTGTGGCGGTCATGAAATGTAGTCAGACGGGTATTGTCATGCAAAAGAAAAGACTGCCTGTCTCACTGTAATTGACCATTAATTAACATAATTAAACACAGTGACATGCATAGAAGCCGCATACAAGCCACTGATGCGCGCTTTTGGAACATCTACATTTAAAAAAGTATAATAAATCAATGTAATATAAAGCATCACAATAAATCTGTTATTTATTTTAGGTCTAAAGAAACATTATGATTTGACGAAAATGTATTTCAGAAGAACAGAATATGATTTGACCTACTGTATGTTATCTGACTATGTACCCTGCCATAGGCTCTAGGATTATACATTTAGCTGACAAGATACAATGGCAACTTAGTATTGAATGATACAAACCTTAAAATGTCTTAGAAATCAAAACATATATGGGCTGCATGATGCGACTATAGGCTATTGATGATTTGAGAAAGTTGCAACAAAAGCTTGCGATCTGTTTCTGCACTTGCTGTTCTCTCATCTAGTGATCATATGTTCACCCCTCAGACTATTCTCAATTTAATGTTGTCTTAACTAATATGTAAAATTAGTTTCCATTTAGAATGCCCTATTATCAAATGGGCAGGAACAGGAACAGGGGCAAGACAAAAAAGACATGTCATCTGTATGCACTGGAATAGAGGCTGGAGGCTACTGGGGTTACTTCCTGTCAGGTAGGCTATGGGGGTTACTTCCTGTCAGGTAGGCTACTGGGGTTACTTCCTGTCAGGTAGGCTACGGGGTTACTTCCTGTCAGGTAGGATACTGGGGTTACCTCCTGTCAGGTAGGCTACTGGGGTTACTTCCTGTCAGGTAGGCTACGGGGGTTACTTCCTGACAGGATACTGGGGTTACCTCCTGTCAGGTAGGCTACTGGGGTTACTTCCTGTACGGTAGGATACCGGGGTTACTTCCTGTCAGGTAGAATACTGGGGTTACTTCCTGTCAGGTAGGCTACTGGGGTTACTTCATGTCAGGCATGAGACATGCTAGCACTTCACAGGGACTAGCACTACCTCATTGGTACTAGCACCTCTCAGGGACTAGCAGCTCACACTGACTAGTGACACCTCATTGGGACTTACACATCACATGGACTAGCACCTCACAGGGACATGCACCACCTCATTGGGACAGTCACCTCACAGGGACTAGCAGCTCACAGGGACCAGCACATCATAGGGACTAGCACCTCACAGGGACAAGCACCACCTCACAGGGACAAGCACCACCTTACAGGGACTAGCACCTCCCCATTGGGACTACCACTTCACAGGGACTAGCACCTCACAGGGACGAGCACCTCACAGGGACATGCACCACCTCATTGGGACAGTCACCTCACAGGGACTAGCACCTCACAGGGACATGCACCACCTCATTGGGACAGTCACCTCATTGGGACAGTCACCTCACAGGGACTAGCACCTCACAGGGACTAGCACATCATAGGGACTAGCACCTCACAGGGACAAGCACCATCTTACAGGGACTAGCACCTCCCCATTGGGACTAGCACCTCACAGGGACGAGCACCTCACAGGGACGAGCACCTCACAGGGACGAGCACCTCACAGGGACGAGCACCTCACAGGGACGAGCACCTCACAGGGACTAGCACCTCACAGGGACGAGCACTTCACATGGACTAGCACCTCACAGGGACGAGCACCTCACAGGGACGAGCACCTCACAGGGACGAGCACCTCACAGGGACTATCAATATTTCATTGGGACAAGCACCTCACAGGGACTAACATCTCACAGGGACTAGCATTTAATTTTCAGATTTCCAGACTTGCCTGCCATCTGCAAAGTGCCTTGTCAAAATCCCTTGCCTTTGTCATATATCTGGATTGATGCAGATGGCTGCAACCCTCTCCATGGTGTTCCATACAGCAATCAGTTTCCACTAGCAAGGCCTTGTAGGGCGTTTAGAGCCAATATTAAAGCTACAGGATGGGGTTGGAGAGAGAGAGGTGGAAAGAGAGAAAAAGTGTGAGGTACAGAGAGAGTGTGTATGTGCGTGTATTTGTGTGTGAGAAATCAAATCAAATTGTATTTATCGAATACAACTGGTGAGGACTTTACAGTGAAATGCTTGCTTTACGAACCTTTTCCAAAGATTCAGGGTTTAAAAATAATAATACAAAATGTGTAGTAACTAACACAAGAGGAATAAAATAAAATACAAGAGAATGGAGCTATATACAGGGAGTACCAGTACCAGATCAACGTGCAGAGGTACAAGGTTTTTGAGGTAGATACTGTATGTACATGAAGAAGAGTACATGAAGAGAGATAGAGAGATAGAGACTTGCTGCCAAAGGGATATACTGTTGATTTCCTTGCTGGGATGGAGGTTTTCTGAGGGAGGAAATAGCTAAAATGGTAACGTATGAGAGTCTTATTATATGTTGAGACGGAAGTGGTGTAACGGTGTTTTAAGAACGTACTGTAAGATCACTCCACAGCTAGCCTAGGTGTCGTGGATGGAGCCATCCAATTGGTACCTTTTGGGGTGGCTCAACCGGTTGGAACGTTTGTCTAAGAGGGCGGTCACGTGTGTTAGTAGAGTAGAGATCCCGAGTTCCAGCCAGTTATGAACTGAATCAGTGGGAAGTGGTACAGGCTAAGCAAGCAACTGTAACAGTGGTCTGTAACAGTGGCACGTAACAATTTCCCATGAAAAATGCATTGATTATATTATTTTGACTGACCAAACTCACAGAAAGAGCATATTGCCTGGATAATCTCCTTTTGAACTGTCAATATTGAGAATAGTGCAATAGTGCGTTTAATCCCCGTGCTTTCTTTTACTTTAAATGGTAATCCCTGAGGTACCTTCCTCAGTGCTGTAAGAGACAGGGACATTGTTCCTTTTTCCAATTTGCGCAGCATCTGTGACACCTCTGAGATTGTGCAGGATAAAGTGTTTTGTCAGGCTTGTATTTTACCAACATGTAATACAATCACCGTGCGCTAATGCACTCCTGGCCTGCAATTTGTCCTCGTTTGTCATGGCTGATGGTGGAACCGTAAACACCCCGCTGAAACGGAGAAGCTGTATCGGTGTTGCACCCCACACTGCTCATCAAATGAGGAAGTAGACAAACGTGGGAGAGGATAATTAGTACCCCAGGTATTGATTTTGAGAGGATAAATGTACTTTAAAAAAAAGTTTGACGCTATTTCTGTTGACCCTGGATGGTGTAGCAGTACAATGGTCAGGACCTTTCAACCTCTGTACTGCATGTACACATGACTGTGGTCAAAGGCTATCTGGTCTATATATGATATACTATGGGGATGTTTTCTAACCCTCTTAGGCCTCACTCTCCCCTATCTGAGATATCTACTGCAGCCTTCATCCTCCACATACAACACCCATTCTGCCAGTCACATTCTGTTAAAGGTCCCCAAAGCGCACACATCCCTGGGTCGCTCCTCTTTTCAGTTCACTGCAGCTAGCGACTGGAACGAACTGCAACAAACACTCAAACTGGAAAGTTTTATCTCAATCTCTTCATTCAAAGACTCAATCATGGACACTCTTACTGACAGTTGCACATCTGCTTTGTGTGATGTGTTGTTGTCTTTACCTTCTTGCCCTTTGTGCTGTTGTCTGTGCCCAATAATATGTGTACCATGTTTTGTGCTGCTACCATGTTGTGTTGCTGCCATGTTGTTGTTATGTTGTGTTGCTACCATGCTGTGTTGTCATGTGTTGCTGCCTTGCTATGTTGTTGTATTAGGTCTCTCTTTATGTAGTGTTGTGTTGTCTCTCTTGTTGTGATGTGTGTTTTGTCCTGTATTTATATTGTATTTATTTATTTATTTTAATCCCAGGCCTCCATCCCCGCAGGAGGCCTTTTGGTAGGCCGTCATTGTAAATAAGAATGTGTTCTTAACTGTCTTGTAAGAATTTGTTCTTAACTGACTTGCCTCGTTAAATAAAGGTTAAATAAATAAAAATTAAAAAACAAATACCTGAAGAGCGTTATGTGCTTATTAAACTGATACAACTGCAGCCTACCAATGTTGTGTACCAATGAGTACCAGTGTTAAAACAGTATTAGATGTTATATCATATACAGTAAATGCAATATGATACGATACCTACAGCTCTTGGATTGGTTTTGTTTTCCACAAAATGGTGACATCAACTCACCCTTGTCTTATCTTGTACTCAACAACAGCCCTCAGTTTGCCCCTACATGGCTGAAGAGAAGAGGGTTTGATAGTGTGGTAAAATGGGTTTATCTGAGAGCTGGCAGGTGGATGTCTAGCCGCTCTTCCTGTCCTGCATGGCCCATTCAGGATTTTTGTCACCCTCCAATTAGGTTTATAAATAGATTTTGTGTCGAAGCTGTCCACTCCCCATCGTTGAATACTTTAGGCTTGGTTGGAATCTACCATCTGTTAGAAGACGTTATTCAGCTCTGTGTCTCAGGATAGACAAGCTCAGGAAATTGACAACAAAAAAAGGACAATTTATTAATAGACCGTTGCTGTCTTCTATATCATTAAAAACAACAACATGTTGCTGTTTAAAGACGTGGTATACATGTTACATGTAGATCTAGTCAATTAAATGATTACAACATAGGCCTAAATGACTGAGATGTAGCTATTGGCCTGTTGATGGGAGAAACATTCCCTGTTATAATGTCATGAGCTTCTAAAAACTAAGGAAACTGGTGTTATAAAATGTACTGTGTTTTTATAGAGAACATACCATGCCCAGGCTTAGTTGCAATTCATCTTAGTACATTTAGGCCTATCAGGGTGAGGTCTACTACAGCTCTGCCGGGTTAAGGTCAGGATATCTGTCTCCTCCTCAAGTGTATTTTAGTTCTCTGGTTTCTGTGGTAGTGCTGAGCTGTGCTGGTAGATTCCAGGCTGAGGCCGTAGCCCCCACTTCATCATGGCCGACATCTCAATCCGTTTCCCCGCTTCACTTTTACCACGTTTACAGCAGCACAGGTTTTCAATACCGATCAGTCACGGCCTCTTTCCTGTTCATTCATCACTAGCTCCTTCCTTCTATTCTTCTCTTTTCCCCTCTCTCCCTCTCCCTCCTCTCCCCCAACCCTTTCTGCCCTTTCTCCCTCCTCCTCTCTACCTCTCTTCCTCCTCCTCTCTTCCTTCCCCTCTCTCCCTCCTCCTCTTCCTCCTCCTCTCCACCTCTCTCCCTTCTCCTCTCCACCTCTATCCCACCTCCTCTCTCCCTCCATCTCTCCCCCAACCCCTTCTGCCCTTTTTCTCCTCTCATCCCTCTCTCCTCTCTCTACCCTTTTCTCTTCCCCTCCCCTCTTCTCTCTCTCCTTCTCTGCCTCTCATCATATTTTTCCGGAGGCACCGGATGCTGGTAATCTGGGCTGTGTGATTGCCAAGGCCACGGATGAATGGAAGCAGACCTGGGTCCCAATATCCTCTTGAGCCATGACTTTCATTCTCATTAATTGAGGCTGATGAATACTTTAGGCCAGTTGAGTGTTTAATGAATTGCACAGCGCTGGAATTACATTCTTTCTCAGACGAGGATGGTCTTTCTTGTCTCTTGTGCCGGCTTAAAGGACGGCTGCTATAAATTGGTGCTCAGGCAGATCACAGGTATCTGTCAGGGAAAGATGTTTGTCAGATGTCTTCTGGTGCCGTACTGTACTTTCTTTACAACAGTATATAAGGTGATCAGAAGTCTGGTACTATTAGTACATCTAATTACAAAAATAATTATATTTACAAAATAATACATCTATTTATTGTTGTCCAAATGTGTGTTTTTTGTTTCAGTCAGTAAACATTTCCTGATTGATTGCATTTTATCAGCATAGATTTACGGATCAACTAATAAAAGGGGTTTAAAATGTAATGTATCGTTATTACATTGCTTTGTGAACTTTGACCTTTACTAAGAACCATAAACAAAATTACTCAAAAATGTATGGCTGATTTAAAACCAGACGGACAGATGTGCAATGAAGTCTGCCGATTAAACAGCTCCAGCTCGCTATGCATCAATTTAAGTAGATTATTGTGTTTGTATGGAGGCTATTCCAAGTCGTCAACCAATTCAACCAGTTATGTGTGCTCTTTTAACTGCTAACCCTGAGCAGTGGAGCATCTAATACATAGCCTAACTATTACACGGTACAGAACATCTCCCAGTCCTGGCCCATCTGGAGTAAACACTATGAGTGAGTCTTCAGTTCGAATAAAATCTAACTGTTATGACTTGGACTTTTTCCTCCTCTCGGGGTAAGAGAATGAGAGAATAGAGTATGGCACTCATTTCTTTCTCCCTCATCAGTGTTTTCACACATCCCCCGTCGGATTCGGATCCTGGAGTGTTTTGACTGTCAAATGGATGGCGACTACGGAATGGTAAAAGAGTTGCCGTATATTGGTGAATGGAAGAGGCTGCCTTAATTAACTAAGGTGTTAGTTACCCAACATTACAAACGCAAAAGAAACCTCAAGAATTGAATACATTTAATTGTTATTTAATTCATTGCACATTTACTGAAGTGCAGACTCCTCATATTTACTCATGTAAAGCTTTAGAAAATACAATCTCAGTCATTTCCGACAGTTCTGATTCTGAGTGCTTTCACCTTGGTTGTAGATACAAATATATGGCATATTGACAGGTAAACCCTTTTATATTTGATGATCATTCTGTAAAGTAAACATTGAAAATAAGGGCAGCATTACATGTCCACATCATAAATATATTCATTCTTTTTTTGTAGGTAGTGGTAGTAGGTATTATTAATGTGATAGATTTCTGTCTTTCCCCTTTCCCATCCCATGTAAATACTCTTTATGTCATTAATAGTTGAAAGGTCTTTGATAGAATTGGCCCAACAGTTAAAGTGAACTACCTGTTGCATAACAAAACCCCATCAACCACTGGCCTTCTCTCTTTCGCGTTGTGCATGCTTCATATTGCACATAAACACTTCACTGCCCTTTTTAAAAAGAGTTTTCAACAGGTTTACAATACATAACATCTCTCTCAAATAAAAAAAATAGTTTTAATCGACCGTACACAATACCAAAAACACAGTGCTCTTTCCCAGGTAGTGTATAGTGCTGAGCTCTCTTTACATGCCCTTTCAAGACCCAGCCCTTCCTCTAGTCCACTTCCTTCCCATTTCCTCTTCCTGTCCAGACCCTTTCCACATGAAGTAGAGGCATCCTCACTGAGGTCTCTCTGCGTGGTACTTCCTGTGTCTATACTTCCCATTCTTCTCCTTGGCCATGTTGATGCAGGCGTTGTGCTTGTTGCTCTGCAGGTGGTTCCAGTATTTGACCAGTTCGTTGGGCTGGAACTGGTGGGAGGTGATGAGGTGGCTGTACTTACAGCTGGAGTAAGACACCCTCCAGTGGTTGAAGAGGAACTCGTTGGGCGGCGGCGTGGGGTCGATGCGGAGCTTGGCCAGGCAGATGCCAACGTAAACGTCCTCCAGGTGCAGCCTCCGTATGCTCAGAGATGCCTGGTAGATCCTCTCTGCCATGTCTCCGGAGAACACGTACCCCGTCCCCGAGCAGAAGATGGGGTACCTCTCACTAGGGTACAGCTCAGGAGGCATGTACCACTTGCTGTCCTTGTTGCGGTTGGGCGCGTAGCCCCTCATCAGATAGCCAGTGAAGTAGCTCTGTCTGGGCGGGAGCTCTGGCTTCAGCAGCTTCTGGATGAGATACTCCGTGTTGACAAACATGTCACTGTCTGTCTTCATGACATAGTGCGCTTGGGGGCAGTGGCTGGCCACCCAGTTAATGCCCATCAGGGTTTTGATGGTGAGGTTGTAGTATGTGTCCTGGTAGTCCTGCTGGATGATGTCATTGTGGACCCGGCTCTCCTCCTCGATGGCGGTCTGGGTGTACGAGTCTGAGCTACGCCCCAAACCCAGCAGGAAGAGTCGGACGAAGGTCAGGCCCATGGCCACGCTCTCGTTGCCCCACGTCTGCCGGATGGCATTCCTGGCGTCTGCCTGGCCTGGCTCTGCAGCGATAAGCAGCACCAGGAACGGGGTTCTGTCTCTGCACTTGAAGGGCTGGTTGAGGATGTAGCGATAGGGCTGGGCATTGAGCCTCCCTCCCACACCCATTTCCTGCTGTAAACTGTTGTTGGCACTCATTGAGTTCTCCAGTCCCGTCACGCCCATCATGGCTCCTCCACCACCGCCACCCTCAGCCTGCTGGGAGCTGATGTTGAGATGGGGCTTGGGAGGCACGTAGCCCGTCTCCTTCCACAGGCTCCGCAGACTCAGGCTCTGGTTTGCTTCGGCCCTGGCCGTGCGGAAGCCCCTGACGGTGTAGGCCAGGGGGTTGTCCCGGGGCCCGGTCCGGCCCGGCAGCCAGTCCTGGTGGCTGAAAAAAAGGAAGAGTGTGAAGAGGAGGGCCAGGGACAGGAGGCCCGCCACGTGGGTCCGGAAGAGCGAGCGCTTCACGGTCCAGGTCATCTTGATGGGGCAGTAGTGCCAACGTCTCCACTGCATGGTGAATCGGCAGGCGGAGGGAACAGGGGGCTGCTGCTGCTCTGGATGGCACGGCGGCGGTCACATTCGATCACGTCAAACATGTGTTTGCCAATAGCCAGAGGGTTATCTGAGCTGGCAGACACGTGGGAGTGAACCTCCTGGCAGAGCTAGTACGGGATTTACTGTACAAGGCCTCCTGGCAGAGCTAGCAAGGGGATACTTGAGGCCCCTCGCTGAGCCAGCAGTGGGATTCTTGGGTCCCGTGGCAGAGCTAGGACAGTGCTGACTTTGTGGCCATGGAGGCAGGTCCCAGGCTCTTCACTGACTCTGCAGACACACCCAGGATCATGCTCCAGGTCTGGGCTCCTTCAGATCAGAGATTGGAGTCACCTCCTCAGTGGATCACCTCTCTTATCTGGGAAGAAAGAACAGAGAAACAGGCTTGGCAAATGTTCAGAATTGTCAATTGTTTAAGTTGTAGAGATCTGACTCTATTCCCATGAGGAAGAGCAAAGCTTATTTAAAATCATTCAGCTTTGATGTTGTGTTGTATCTTTGCATTTTCCATCTATTCTTAGTGATGGATGATCAAAGTAATTCAGAATGACTTGTCTATTCAAATATAAAACACCTCTGCTGCACTGCATCAGTAATGTACAGTATAATGTTATGGCATTCACCATGGTAACTGCCTTGGTTGTTGTTTATTTCTGTAGATTCCCGAGAGCAACACAACCTGACACT
Organism: Salvelinus namaycush; assembly: GCF_016432855.1. NCBI lineage: Eukaryota > Metazoa > Chordata > Actinopteri > Salmoniformes > Salmonidae > Salvelinus > Salvelinus namaycush. The sequence continues at coordinate 40,510,624 of NC_052316.1, read as the reverse complement.
CACTTCTACTGGCTTGTGGAAGTGCTACCCTATATGTCTGCATACTAACCACCCTGCCTGGGGTAGATTGTTAATGGAAGGTGTGTTAAGACAGATTGAATAATGTGAGATCTTACGTACACAATAACTATGACGACTCAACAACCTATTTTTCTTGACTCAAACTATGACGAGAATTCCAAGTGAACTTAATGGACATTTCATATGACATGACTCTCCTTTTCATCTGTTTGGTCCAATCAGAAGCACGCAGAATCTCCCATACAGTTCCCAGGCGGTCACTTCAGTCACTCGTCAATCTTTTGAACTGATGCGAAGCCAGGAAACTTTACTTTTAGCTAACCTCAACTAGAAACAATGTTTACTCTCTCTCTCTCTTACTTTCATGTAGGATATTTTTTCTTTGATCACGTAAGAAGCTCTATATTCGTATGTGCGCTGTTATTCATTCATCTGTGTTGTTATTCATTCATCTGTGTTGTTATTCATTCATCTGTGTTGCCGCTCTTGCGCTGCGGTCCGCAAATGCGAGTTGGAGTTGCTTTTTTCCTATGGGAAAAACGAATGCTATTTGTTAAATATTAGGAGTGCAGTAATACTATTTTGTAAAGCTGAAATTCTCTCCTTTTCAAGGAAAACACTGTTATCTACCCCCTGGTTTTGATAGGGAGAAAATCAGATCTGTAAATTGTTTAACCTGTAGTCAAGGCTTTATTTCTAATTATGGCTGGCATGGTTACAATCTGCCACAATATCAATGTTGCTAGCAAAGGTATACAAGGGGATAGTAGGCCTAGTTGGACAACGCTATCTGAATGTGCACATGATGGAAGTTAGAGGTAGCCTAAATATTAATTATACTATTTTACTATTTTAATTATACTATTATGTGACTAAAATGGCTATGACTAAAACTAGACCAAAATTGTCCACGAGTTTTAGTCAACTGATAATAACTAAAACTAACAAAGGATTTATTACTAAAATGTGACTAAGACTAAAAGGTATTTTAAGACAAACTAAATCTAAAATAGATGCCAAGACAACTGCAATGGCCAACAGGGTGTAGATGCTAGTGGGGAAGGCAGACAGAGGTGTGTGTGTGTGTGTGTGTGTGTGTGTGTGTGTGTGTGTGTGTGTGTGTGTGTGTGTGTGTGTGTGTGTGTGTGTGTGTGTGTGTGTGTGTGTGTGTGTGTGTGTGTGTGTGTGTGTGTGTGTGTGTTGTAACTGTTTATGGTACTGCATATGTGTAATAGGGAGTTGTATACCGTACGTGTTACTGTATACGTCTGGGTGCATGTCCGTGTGTGTAAGGTGTGGCTGTGTACTGGCAACCACCTTCTGATCATTTGAGTTGTGTTTTGCTTTACAGTCTCATACCCATATTTAAAATGGCAGTAAAACAGTAATTACTTAATAATGACCAGCTGGTTTCATTCTTTGTGAGTCATTTGAACAACCAGTGCCATGTTCCATTCGACATCAATTATGAGGAATTCTTTGAAGAACCAACTACATTGTTATTACGGTACATAATTTCTCAATATTTACCAACTAAACAACAGCTGGACTTTAAAATAAAGCCTAGCTACGCATGTATGAAAACTCCAGACAGCTAGACTGGTGAGGAGGGAAGGTGAAGTATGAAAACTCCAGACAGCTAGACTGGTGAGGAGGGAAGGTGAAGTATGAAAACTCCAGACAGCTAGACTGGTGAGGAGGGAAGGTGAAGTATGAAAACTCCAGACAGCTAGACTGGTGAGGAGGGAAGGTGAAGTATGAAAACTCCAGACAGCTAGACTGGTGAGGAGGGAAGGTGTAGTATGAAAACTCCAGACAGCTAGACTGGTGAGGAGGGAAGGTGAAGTATGAAAACTCCAGACAGCTAGACTGGTGAGGAGGGAAGGTGAAGTATGAAAACTCCAGACAGCTAGACTGGTAAGGAGGGAAGGTGAAGTATAAAAACTCCAGACAGCTAGACTGGTGAGGAGGGAAGGTGTAGTATGAAAACTCCAGACAGCTAGACTGGTGAGGAGGGAAGGTGTAGTATGAAAACTCCAGACAGCTAGACTGGTGAGGAGGGAAGGTGAAGTATGAAAACTCCAGACAGCTAGACTGGTGAGGAGGGAAGGTGAAGTATGAAAACTCCAGACAGCTAGACTGGTGAGGAGGGAAGGTAAAGTATGAACACTCCAGACAGCTAGACTGGTGAGGAGGGAAGGTGAAGTATGAAAACTCCAGACAGCTAGACTGGTGAGGAGGGAAGGTGAAGTATGAAAACTCCAGACAGCTAGACTGGTGAGGAGGGAAGGTGAAGTATGAAAACTCCAGACAGCTAGACTGGTGAGGAGGGAAGGTAAAGTATGAACACTCCAGACAGCTAGACTGGTGAGGAGGGAAGGTGAAGTATGAAAACTCCAGACAGCTAGACTGGTGAGGAGGGAAGGTGAAGTATAAAAACTCCAGACAGCTAGACTGGTGAGGAGGGAAGGTGAAGTATGAAAACTCCAGACAGCTAGACTGGTGAGGAGGGAAGGTGAATGCTGACATATCAACAGCCGACCTAACAAGTACCCATTGACTCCGCAGACTGTTTCAGAGGCCTAAAAAGCAGGTAAACACTAACTATAACAAGGCAGTAAAATGATCCATATGTCTGGTATGTAAACTCCTTAGGGCTTGTGGACTGGTGATGATGGAGGTTGAATGGGATGGTAGGATGGTAGGGGGGCCTCTTGCATATCATCAGCCGGGTCTAATGCCAGAGGCGGAAGTATAAATTGCTGGTTTGCACAACATGATGCTGGCTAACACTACTCTGAGCCGCTCTGGTGAGCCTCTGCCATCAGCCCCCCACTGTTCTGCGCCTCGCCAGCCGGGGAGGAGACGCATCTGTCAAAATGAATTTTCAGGGTCCAGCAAGCAGTGCTGCTGGAGCCCCAGTCAGCCGCCGGCAATAACAGCCTTCACCCGCCATTCACCTTCCACCTCCAGCTTATCAATACCTCGCCTGCCTGCCTCTCTGCCTGCCTGGAGAGAGGCCTCCCTGCCAGCTCTCGCTCTCTCTTTGTATACACACACATACAGTACACTGACATATACACACACACACACACACACACACACACACACACACACACACACACACACACACACACACACACACACACACACACACACACACACACACACACATTCTCCTGCACACACGTACACACTCAAATGTGCTGACAGATACTGGCAGGAGGAGGCTTTTCTCTCCATACAATTGTGACACAAACAGCTCCGTTTCTTTCTGTCTTCCATTCGGTTTGTTTATTAGCGGTTGTTGTGTTCCGCCACATCGGGGAAAAACGGTGTGTTATTTTGTGTTATGATGTGTGATGCTGTGAGAGAGAGAGAGACAGCGAGAGACAGAGAGAGAAAACGCCAACCACACTCGTCCCAATTTTCATTTTCTTGGAGTGTTTGCCCATTCATCACGACGACTGGGTGGGATGGGTGCACGCTAACCTTTTCAGCAGAATGTGCTTACCCTGCGCAGGCAATTACAGCAGAATGAGTGGGGGCCATGGCTGGCTTTGCTTTAAAGGTTAACAGACTTTACATCAGAGCAAATCCAACGCTCCAAAGGTTTCTGTTGTCGCCTATACATGGACCTAATTATCAGGAGGCTAATGCAGAGAGCACACACATGCTGTAACAAACACACACACACATGCGGGAGTGCACACGCACGCATGCACGCACACACACACATATGCGGGAGTGCACACACGTGCACGCACACAGACTCTATCCATAGGAGAGGAGATGTTGACTTGTTGTATGTGGTATGACTACACTGTTGTCTAATCCAGTGACAATTTCACATCGTCGGATCAGGCACCAGGCAGGCATCCCTTTGAGTGGCATCCCAGTCATTCTGCTGAACGTGCCACTCCATTCATTTCATGTATTTCCTTGCCTCCCATCACAGTCACTTCCACGCTAGCCAATTAGTTACAGCGGTGCTAATTGAGGCCCCGGTTGTTCCACTGCGGTCAATAATCTCAAAGACTGCATGAAAATATTAGAATCCAGCTAGTGACTGACGTGCCTCAAATCTCACCTAGCCTAATGCTAATGCTAATGCTAGCCACCATTTAATGGTGATATGGAATGAAATACCAAAGCCTACATGTCCAAATATTCTATATTTAGTTTTTATTTTGTTGGACAGCCAAACCGAGATCAAAGATTAACATTGTACACAAGTCTTCCAATGTATCAAAGTTCATAGTGCAATATGTTGACGGTGACTTATTATCAGCAATCAGGCCCCCTGAGGACTGGAGTTGGCCATCCCTGATGTATATACTGTATTCATAGCTCATCCTAATTTACCTACTACTGAACATACCATTTTCTGCCCAAATGATATACTGTCTGCACACAGCACGTATTTATATTGTGGATTCTGACACATGCTCACTGTAATGTATCTACTGTGGGTTGTTATTTCCTGATTTCTTGCCGTGATCATTTTATGTGTGTTTTTGTATTGTATTTGCAAGACATTCGACTGCACTGTTGGAGCTAGTAACACAAGCATTTCACTGCACCTGCTATAACACTTGCAAATCTGTATACGTGACCAATAAACTTTGATTTGATAACTGCAAGCCTCGACAGAGTATCGATCGCTCTTTGTTTCATAGTTGTCATTGGCACTCTGTCAAAGGCCTTCTGATATTTAATAGGGAGCTGCGTGCTGTTTGTATATAGAGGCCAAAACAAAGATGTTGGCAAAACAGAGGTCTCTGGACAGTAATGTTTTATTTGACTGTATACCAGACAGGTACTGCTGACATCTGCCCAGCTGATCATTCAACTAGACTGGGATTTGTTTTTAAGACACAAATCCTACTATTCGCAGGTACATAAACCATTACTGGGATATGTGTTTTGATAAAGCGTTCTCACGATCTCCAATATGTGTACACGTTAAGGCCTAGATTAAATCAGATCAGAAGTTAACCGGCGATAGCCGACACCCGCATTGCTGATGTCTGGGCGGTGTTGGAGCTGTCAAATCCTGTGGGCTCCCGAGTGGCGTAGCGGTCTAAGGCACTACAGTCCCTGGTTTGAATCCAGGCTGTATCACATCCGGCCGTGATTGGGAGTGCCATAGGGCGGCGCACAATTGGCCCAGCGACGTCCGGGTTTGTCCGGGGGTAGGCCGTCATTGTAAATAAGAATTTGTTCTCAACTGACTTGCCTAGTTAAATAAAAATAAAATCAGATTTGATCAGGTCAAATTGGTCAAATTGGATCACATCTCACATTCCAGTGTTCCCAACTTGTAAACAAGGCTGCATGGAATTTCTGTTCATGCGACTCCGTGCAGCCAATCGCAATGTCCACTTTAGGTATAATGCCAGGAGCTGCTTGTGGATTTGACAGCTCTAACACAGTTCCACCTCCGACACCACCAAAACAACTGCTATGCAGATGTCGGCTAAAGCGGATCTGATTTAATAGAACCCTAAGACTGTAACACAATGCTATGGCTGCATGCCCCAATTGTTACATCCAGACTCATTCAGAGTCAGTCTGAGGCCCAAGCATTGAGCAGTTTGCACAGTTAGCACAGTTAACACTAAACTTTAACACACGCTTAGGAACATGCCGTTGTTCCTAAGAATAGCTTTAATGGTCTTTCCATCCGGTGCTGGCTTCTAACAGAAATAACTAAACTACCATACAAAGTCTTCATCTCCCTTCCTCTGTGTGTGTGTGTGTGTGGTGTGTGTGTGTGTGTGGCTGCTCCAGAACGGGTCTAAAGGAATTAGTGAAATCTCATGCTGTACCCTCAGACTCCTTCGCTCTCACATATAAAGGCTTTGATTTTAATCTGTTGTCATGGTTATAAATAACTTAGCGGCTTGTTATTACCATCATCCTTTTAGAGCGGAACAACCTTTACAGCCATGTTCAAGTATTGTAAGCCTATTGTAAGCACTGGGCACAGACGTCAATTTAATGTCTATTCCACGTCATTTCATTGAAATGACGTGGAAATAACGTTGATTTAACCAGTGTGTGCCCAGTGGGGTGTATTTGAGTCTGATTGAATTTACTCAGCTTCCTTTGTAGTTTTCCATTCTGTCCTCTGTCAGTTGAGTTCTCAGGTTCCTATTAAGATATTCATTTTTTTTTAATAAACATAAGGAATGTCCTGGGAATTGCAGACTATGCTTCCTTCAGAGTGAGTATTCTTTTAATATGAGGTGCTGGTAAATGTACACCTTCACTCTCTTTCACCACTCAATGGACCTGGAGGATCTGGTGAAGACCTCTCTCTCTCTCTCTGGATAGACAGGGTTGTGAATGGGTTAATGTTATTGGATAGACAGGGTTGTGAATAGGTTAATGTTACTGGATAGACAGGGTTGTGAATGGGTTAATGTTACTGGATAGACAGGGTTGTGAATGGGTTAATGTTACGGGATAGACAGGGTTGTGAATGGGTTAATGCTACTGGATAGACAGGGTTGTGAATGGGTTAATGTTACTGGATAGACAGGGTTGTGAATGGGTTAATGTTACTGGATAGACAGGGTTGTGAATGGGTTAATGTTACTAGATAGACAGGGTTGTGAATGGGTTAATGTTACTAGATAGACAGGGTTGTGAATGGGTTAATGTTACTGGATAGACAGGGTTGTGAATGGGTTAATGTTACTGGATAGACAGGGTTGTGAATGGGTTAATGTTACTAGATAGACAGGGTTGTGAATGGGTTAATGTTACTGGATAGACATGGTTGTGAATGGGTTAATGTTACTGGATAGACAGGGTTGTGAATGGGTTAATGTTACTGGATAGACAGGGTTGTGAATGGGTTAATGTTACTGGATAGACAGGGTTGTGAATGGGTTAATGTTACTGGATAGACAGGGTTGTGAATGGGTTAATGTTACTGGATAGACAGGGTTGTGAATGGGTTAATGTTACTGGATAGACAGGGTTGTGAATGGGTTAATGTTACTAGATAGACAGGGTTGTGAATGGGTTAATGTTACTGGATAGACAGGGTTGTGAATGGGTTAATGTTACTGGATAGACAGGGTTGTGAATGGGTTAATGTTACGGGATAGACAGGGTTGTGAATGGGTTAATGTTACGGGATAGACAGGGTTGTGAATGGGTTAATGTTACTAGATAGACAGTGTTGTGAATGGGTTAATGTTACGGGATAGACAGGGTTGTGAATGGGTTAATGTTACTGGATAGACAGGGTTGTGAATGGGTTAATGTTACAGGATAGACAGGGTTGTGAATGGGTTAATGTTACTGGATAGACAGGGTTGTGAATGGGTTAATGTTACGGGATAGACAGGGTTGTGAATGGGTTAATGTTACTAGATAGACAGGGTTGTGAATGGGTTAATGTTACTAGATAGACAGGGTTGTGAATGGGTTAATGTTACGGGATAGACAGGGTTGTGAATGGGTTACTGTTACTGGATAGACAGGGTTGTGAATGGGTTAATGTTACTAGATAGACAGGGTTGTGAATGGGTTAATGTTACGGGATAGACAGGGTTGTGAATGGGTTAATGTTACGGGATAGACAGGGTGTTTCTACACTTCATGGCCGAGGCGCTGGTCAAATCTAGGCCAGGCCACCCGAGCATCCCTGCACACAAACCCTTATCTAATGTACTCACCACCATATCAGATGCCTGCTTATCAAATGAAATTCAGCCGTAGCAACTCAGAGGGATTTTGTGATACTGTGATACTGTATTAGCAGTTGTGAGTTATACAGCAAACCCTCAGAATGGGTGACGCTTGGTAAGAATTGTGTGAATAAAAGAGAATATGTGATTTGAGTTGGACTGTATGTTGGGCAATGGTATGCAGGTGAAGCTGCTGTGTTGGGCTGTGTGTGTGTCTCACATCAGTTACACTGCTGTGTTGGGCTGTGTGTGTGTCTCATCAGTTACACTGCTGTGTTGGGCTGTGTGTGTGTCCCATCAGTTACACTGCTGTGTGGGGCTGTGTGTGTGTCTCATCAGTTACACTGCTGTGTTGGGGCTGTGTGTGTGTCTCATCAGTTACACTGCTGTGTTGGGACTGTGTGTGTGTGTGTCTTTTTCATGATGTGCTTTAAAAAGGAAATCCTATCAAAGTTTCATAGTCCAGGGGGCCGCCCCATGAAGAGCCAAACCCCGTGCATTTTAAATATCCACCTCAGCAATTAGCTTTCCCGATGCATCTGGGCTGGTGTGCCAACTTCCCAGTCAGTGGGATGGACATGATGCATGGGGTTAGAGACAGTGTTAATTGAATTGGATCAATGAGATCTGCCCGGTGTGCCAGCATCAATCATTGGATCAGCCAGGTAATGTTTTTGAGAGGTCTGGAAACAACAGAGCTGTAAGCCAGGCTATGCTGAGGGAAGAGGATGGATAGATGGATGTGAGAGAGAGAGGGGAGGATGGATAGATGGATGTGAGAGCGAGAGAGAGGGGAGGATGGGACAGAGACAGGAGGATGATGGAAAGAGAAGACTGGATAGGGGAGGTGGAGTGCCAGAGCTGATGAAACATGTAGTACTGTACATACCTCCTCCTGCAGCTGGCAGACGGACTGTGTGATTGCTGGTGCCGTCTGTCGGCACACTCGGTACGCCATCACTGTTCCTCTTCTCTGGAATCTGGGGTAATGTACTCTTCCACCCTGTCTGCCTAATGGATTATTGTTGGCGTAACATCCGTCCATCTGTCAGTGCATTCCAGAGTCTCCGTCATCTCCTCTCTTCCTCTGCGTCACCAAGCCTTTCGGTTTAGGGCTCTTTCTCTCCTCTCTTCCTCCTCCCCTTTCCTCTTCTTGATCCTTGGTCTCAGTTATGCACTACAGCCCCCCTCTCTTTTTTCCTATCTCTCCAATGTTCTCTCTCTCTCTGTCTCTCTTCCTCTCCCCACTTCCCTTTTGCAATGTGTCCGAAAATAAAACGGAAGCCTTCACCTTGCCTTGTGTTTTCTGTTCTTTGCTCCGGTGTGCATGTCTTCTTCTCTGCTCCGCTAAAAGAAAGCAGTAAGAGACGGCAGAGCTGTGTTGATAGTGCTGTGGCTAGTCCCGCATGTTGCTAGGCAGTCTGACGGAGAGAGACAGAGAGGGAGGGAGCACTCAGGGTCTCTGAAAATGGCTGCAGAAGAACATGATCCTGAGTCTCGAGGAAGAAAACACTCCTCCCTCTCTCTTCCTTTCACTTTCTCTCTCCCTCTCTCTGTCCAGCTCCTGTCCTCTCCTCTCGGCTGGGCTTCGTTGTTTTGCAGCAGGAGGAGAATCAGCCGCTGTAGTATGGAGGCAGAGGAAGGGGGGGGGGGGGGGGGGGGGGCATCCCACGTGACCCACTTAGAATTCACTCCCCCCTTCTCTCTGTCCTCCCCTTACCAACCCATCCCCCTTTCTCTGAGTGAAAAAAAGGGATTGAACTGTGTGGGCTTGGTGGATGGAGAGAGTGAGAAAGAGAGCTAGAGAGAAGGGCCAGTGGGTTCTGGTTTTATGATTACAGATGTGGTGTTTAGGGTTGTGCAACCTTTGAGGATCTTTTAAAATATGAAAGGAATTAACTCTTTGTTTGGTTTGTTTGTTATATTTCCATATATCCGTATGCTTCAGATGACACAGACCTAAGGGATTCAGAAAGTTCCATAAGGTTATGCGTAGTACATGAGGCTAGAATCATCAGGCTAGATTCATCAGACTAGAATCATCAGGCTAGAATCATCAGTCTAGATTCATCAGGCTAGAATCATCAGTCTAGATTCATCAGGCTAGATTCATCAGGCTAGACTCATCAGGCTAGATTCATCAGGCTAGATTCATCAGGCTAGAATCATCAGGCTAGAATCATCAGGCTAGAATCATCAGGCTAGATTAATCAGGCTAGAATCATCAGTCTAGATTCATCAGGCTAGAATCATCAGTCTAGATTCATCAGGCTAGATTCATCAGGCTAGACTCATCAGGCTAGATTCATCAGGCTAGATTCATCAGGCTAGATTCATCAGGCTAGAATCATCAGGCTAGAATCATCAGGCTAGAATCATCAGGCTAGAATCATCAGGCTAGAATCATCAGGCTAGAATGCTGGAATACAAAGGGAGTTCCTGTACTGTGTGATGGACTGTTTCTCTGAGAAAGGGAGTTCCTGTACTGTGTGATGGACTGTTTCTCTGAGAAAGGGAGTTCCTGTACTGTGTGATGGACTGTTTCTCTGAGAAAGGGAGTTCCTGTACTGTGTGATGGACTGTTTCTCTAAGAAAGGGAGTTCCTGTACTGTGAGATGGACTGTTGTTCTGAGAAAGGGAGTTCCGGTACTGTGTGATGGACTGTTGTTCTGAGAAAGGGAGTTCCTGTACTGTGTGATGGACTGTTTCTCTGAGAAAGGGAGTTCCTGTACTGTGTGATGGACTGTTGCTCTGAGAAAGGGAGTTCCTGTACTGTGTGATGAACTGTTGTTCTGAGAAAGGGAGTTCCTGTACTGTGTGATGGACTGTTGTTCTGAGAAAGGGAGTTCCTGTACTGTGTGATGGACTGTTTCTCTGAGAAAGGGAGTTCCTGTACTGTGTGATGGACTGTTGCTCTGAGAAAGGGAGTTCCTGTACTGTGTGATGGACTGTTGCTCTGAGAAAGGGAGTTCCTGTACTGTGTGATGGACTGTTTCTCTGAGAAAGGGAGTTCCTGTACTGTGTGATGGACTGTTGCTCTGAGAAAGGGAGTTCCTGTACTGTGTGATGGACTGTTGTTCTGAGAAAGGGAGTTCCTGTACTGTGAGATGGACTGTTGTTCTGAGAAAGGGAGTTTCTCCCTTTCTGTTTCTCTGCTATCATCACCTTTGTCTTTTCTTTTCTTTTCTTTGTCACCTCTCTTCTCCTCTCTCCCTTTACTCCATCAAACACCCCTGAACCCAGACAGACAGACAGACAACCTCACCAAATCAACTTCATGCAGCGCCTCAATGAAGCACAACCGATCTTATTAACACTACTGTTCATGAATAAGTAAAAATCGAACACATCTTTGTTTCCTCACACACATTTCACAACTTGACAACCTAGTGAACCCTCGTTGTCTGATTCTTCACGTACAGTAACTCTGTGGTGCAGTAAAGTAGCCTACTGGTCTACAGGAGAGCGGTGTGATGCAGGTGGGACCCTCTCCATGTAAAGTGAGTGAGCCACCAGGAGCAGGTTTCTGCAGTGCCACTGGGCCAAAGGAACACTGGAAATATTGTAAGGTATCTCTGCGGCATGGTGGAGGGACTAAATTATTAATAGGAGGCCTCTGGTTGACAGCACTGCTTTGGAGATCATTAACTGCAGGTTGACGTTTATTGTCATGAATCTTGTCCTGGAGGCAGAATTGAGTGATTTCCATTAGATGGGCCAGCTGCAAATTCTAAACTGACTCTATTGTAAAAATTCATGAAAACAAAAATAAGCTTTTTAAGGTTAGGGACAGGCATTAGGGTTACCAGTATGTTTAAGGTTAGGGTTAGGTTTTATGACTTTGTCGCTGTGTCAGATAGGGACTGCTCTGCAGAGCTGCCTTCAGAATAACATTCATGACAAAAAACACTAACCTGCCCAGTAGCCCTTCTACCTGGCCAGGGAGAGGGTATTTATCAGAAGAAAGCAATGCTGTGTGGGTGATTGATTGCCCCTTAGCTGCTATGTTACAGGCAGTGCCTCGGTGCATTAATATCATGTGGCATCTATTAGATAGGTGACTTCCTGGACGTGTCTGGCTTGGCTGGCCAATGGAAACAGCTAGCTTATCAACATTTTAAATTGTCATCATTAACTGTCTGCACTCGGGCATTATACTCTCACACAGGTGCTTTCTCACTTTCTTTATAGCTTGTTTCTTTCACATAAATGCTCACATAGGCTGTTGTACATTAGAAGACGTACCAACTCAGCAGATGCTATGGACACACACCAGCTTGCTGAGCAGTCACGTTCTGGTCATTGATTTGATTGATCTTATTTGGTCATTCAAATTACACATGAAGCTGCCTCAGTTGCAACCCAACATTAGGCTACATATTTAAATGTGCATTATACAGTATCTTCAATTAGCAACAGTTAATCTAGATTGAGAAAAAAAAATGTCTTTATGGAGTTGAATTCTGGACTCCCCCCGCTAGCATATCTGAGGCATTGTATGAATAAACGTAGCTGCAACAGCTTTTAGATGAACTTCTTGTTTTAGTGTCTTCTTCCTCTGGAGCTCTAATCCACCTGTTTGAGCCTTGTGTCTTCCTGGGTAGAAGCAGTAATACAGTGTTTACTAACATAAGGTCAGAGGAGGTATGGCTCTTTTCAGACTATAAGGCTACACGCTGTCAAAAAACAACCTCACTAGTGCCAGGGACCAAATGTTATAGCTAGTTCATAGACCGATCTCAGTATAGACAAAATTTGTTCTTTTTAACGGTGAGTCTAAGTCACAACATTCCTTTTCTCTGCAAAGCAATAAGTTAAAATACAAATGCCCCCTACAATCTACAATCATAACAATCTGAAAACACCTATTCATTTGAATAAATTCCAATTTCTATGCTTTCTGTCATGGCCATTTCTCCATATTGGCGAAGGCTGAAAAGAACTGTCCAATGAAACAGCAAATAATGATGTTATTCTATCTACTTTTTAAACATTTTATACATCAACATTTTCCCCAAATGTTTATACTTCAATTGTTGGCTTTGTTCTAATTCTCTCCAAAGTGCCTTTCTTTTTTGGGTTTCTTTAGTAGACTTCACATCCATTCAGTTTGTTTCTCTCTCTCAGACATTACCTGAGGACCAAAGACCGTTAACTTGACTTCCTGCGAAGGCGTTAAGGTGGTGCAGTTGCAGATGAAATGCCACGTGTTATTACCTCCCTTTAAGAGTACAGATTCAATATCCTGTAGCACAGCCTCAAGTATGGTGATGTCTCAGAATCTCTGTGTCCTCAGACTTATGCCTGAGATGTCTCAGAATCTCTGTGTCCTCAGACTTATGCCTGAGATGTCTCAGAATCTCTGTGTCCTCAGACTTATGCTGTAGATGTCTCAGAATCTCTGTGTCCTCAGACTTATGCTGTAGATGTCTCAGAATCTCTGTGTCCTCAGACTTATGCCTGAGATGTCTCAGAATCTCTGTGTCCTCAGACTTATGCCTGAGATGTCTCAGAATCTCTGTGTCCTCAGACTTATGCCTGAGATGTCTCAGAATCTCTGTGTCCTCAGACTTATACTGTAGATGTATAAGAATCTCTGTGTCCTCAGACTTATGCCTTAGATGTCTCAGAATCTCTGTGTCAGCCTTAGATTCTTCATCAGAGACACTAATTCTCTTATCATCACTCAGTGCCTGGGCTTACCTCCGCTGTACCCGCACCCCACCATACCCATGTCTGCACATTATGCCCTGAATCTATTCTACCACGCCCAAAAATCTGCTCCTTTTATTCTTTGTCCCCAACGCTCTAGGCGACCAGTTTTGATAGCCTTTAGCCATACCCTCATCCTACTCCTCCTCTGTTCCTCGGGTGATGTGGAGGTAAACCCATGCCCTGCGTGTCCCCAGGCACCCTCATTTGTTGACTTCTGTAATCAAAAAAACCTTGGTTTCATGCATGTCAACATCAGAAGCCTCCTCCCTAAGTTTGCTTTACTCACTGCTTTAGCACACTCCACCAACCCTGATGTCCTTGCCGATTCTGAATCCTGGCTTAGGAAGGCCACCAATTCTGAGATGTCCATACCCAGCTACAACATTTTCCGTCAAGATAGAACTGCCAAAGGGGGAGGAGTTGCAATCTACTGCAGAGTTCTGTCATACTTTCCAGGTCTATATCCAAACAGTTTGAACTTCTAATTTTAAAAATTAACCTCTCCAGAAATAAGTCTCTCACTGTTGCCGCCTGCTATCGACCCCCCTCCGCTCCCAGCTGTGCCCTGGACACCATTTGTGAATTGATCGCCCCCCATCTAGCTTCAGAGTTCGTTCTGTTAGGTGACCTAAACTGGGATATGCTTAACACCCCGGCAGTCCTACAATCTAAGCTAGATGCCCTCAATCTCACACAAATCATCAAGGAACCCACCAGGTACAACCCTAAATCTATAAACATGGGCACCCTCATAGACATTATCCTGACCAACTTGCCCTCCAAATACACCTCCGCTGTTTTCAATCAGGATCTCAACGATCACTGCCTCATTGCTTGTATCCGCTATGGGTCCGCGGTCAAACGACCACCCCTCATCACTGTCAAACGCTCCCTAAAACACTTCTGCGAGCAGGCCTTTCTAATCGACCTGGCCCGGGTATCCTGGAAGGATATCGACCTCATCCCGTCAGTCGAGGATGCCTGGTCATTCTTTAATAGTAATGTAACGTTCGTCTGGTGGTGTATGAACGGACCAAGGCGCAGCGGGTGATGAATACATAACGATTTATTTCAAAACAGACGAAACACTGACAAAACACTAGAACAAACTACAAAACAATAAACGAAGGCAACAGACCTGAAACAAACGAACTTACATATAGACGAAGGACGCAAGAACAGGAACAGACTACCTAAAACGAACGAACAAACGAAACAGTCCCATGTGGATTACACAGACACAGGAACAATCACCCACAAACAAACAGTGTGAAAACACCTACCTTAATATGGCTCTCAATCAGAGGAAATGAAAACCACCTGCCTCTAATTGAGAGCCATATCAGGTCACCCTATTAACCAACATAGAAACACATAACATAGACTACCCACCCAAACTCACGCCCTGACCGTCAAACACATACAAAATAACAGAAAACAGGTCAGGAACGTGACAGAACCCCCCCCTCAAGGTGCGAACTCCGGGCGCACCCCTAAAACTCAAGGGGAGGGTCTGGGTGGGCATCTGTCCGCGGTGGCGGCTCCGGCGGTGGACGAGGACACCACTCCACCACTGTCTTTGTCCCCCTCCTTAGCGTCCTTTGAGTGGCGACCCTCGCCCCCGACCATGGTCCAGGAACCTTCACTAAGGCCCCTCCTACATAGAGGAGACAACTCAGGAACGAGAGGTAGCTCAGGACAGAGAGGTAGCTCAGGACAGAGAGGTAGCTCAGGACAGAGAGGTAGCTCAGGACAGAGAGGTAGCTCAGGACAGAGAGGTAGCTCAGGACAGAGAGGTAGCTCCGGACAGAGAGGTAGCTCCGGACAGAGAGGTAGCTTAGGACAGAGGGACAACTCTGTACTAATGGCAGCTCCGGACTGAGTGGCAGCTCCGGACTGGGTGGCAGCTCCGGACTGGGTGGCAGCTCCGGACTGGGTGGCAGCTCCGGACTGGAGGGCAGCTCATGACTGGAGGGCAGCTCATGACTGGAGGGCAGCTCATGACTGGAGGGCAGCTCATGACTGGAGGGCAGCTCATGACTGGAGGGCAGCTCATGACTGTAGGGCAGCTCATGACTGTAGGGCAGCTCATGACTGTAGGGCAGCTCATGACTGTAGGGCAGCTCCTGACTGGCTGGCGGCTCTGGCAGCTCCTGACTGACGGACGGCTCTAGCAGCTCCTGACTGACGGACGGCTCTAATGGCTCGGGACAGACGGGCGGCTCAGAAGGCGCTGGGCAGACGGATGGCTCAGAAGGCGCTGGGCAGACGGATGGCTCAGAAGGCGCTGGGCAGACGGATGGCTCAGACGGCGCTGGACAGACGAGCAGTGCAGGCGGCGTTGGGCAGACAGCCGACTCTGACCTGCTGAGGCGCACAGTAGGCCTGGTGCGTGGTGCCGGAACTGGTGGTACCGGACTGGAGACACGCACCTCAAGGCTAGTGCGGGGAGCAGGAACAGGGCACACTGGACTCTCGATGCGCACTATAGGCCTGGTGCGTGGTACCGGAACTGGAGGTACCGGGCTGAGGGCACGCACCTCAGGGCGAGTGCGGGGAGAAGGAACAGTGCGTACAGGGCTCTGGAGACGCACAGGAGGCTTGATGCGTGGTGCCGAAACTGGAGGCACTGAGCTTGAGACACGCACCACAGGGAGAGTGCGTGGAGGAGGAACAGGGCTCTGGAGACGCACTGGAAGCCTGGTGCGTGGTGTAGGCACTGGTGGTACTGAGCTGGGGCGGGAAGGTGGCGCCGGATATACCGGACCGTGAAGGCGTACTGGCTCCTTTGAGCACTGAGCCTGCCCAACCTTACCTGGTTGCATGCTCCCCGTAGCCCGTCCAGTGCGGGGAGGTGGAATAACCCGCACTGGGCTGTGTTGGCGAACCGGGGACACCATGCGTAAGGCTGGTGCCATGTACACCGGCCCGAGGAGACGTACTGGAGGCCAGATATGTTGAGCCGGCTTCATGGCACTTGGCTCAATGCTCACTCTAGCCCGGCTAGTGCGGGGAGGTGGAATAACCCGCACCGGGCTATGAACACGTACAGGAGACACCATGCGCTCTACTGCGTAACACGGTGTCTGCCCGTACTCTCGCTCTCCACGGTAAGCCCGGGAAGTTGGCGCAGGTCTCCTACCTGACTTCGCCACACTACCCTTTAGCCCCCCCCCCCCAAGAAATTTTTGGGTTGTACTTGCGGGCTTCCAGCCTTGCTTCCGTGCTGCCTCCTCATATCGTCGCCTCTCCGCTTTAGATGCCTCCAGCTCCGCCTTGGGACGGCGACACTCCTCTGGCTCTGCCCAGGGTCCTTCTCCGTCCAGAATCTCTTCCCATGTCCATTCCTCCTTGACCCACTGCTGCTGTCGCTGCTGTCCGTTAACCCGCTGCTTGATCCGGGTTTGGTGGGTGATTCTGTAACGTTCGTCTGGTGGTGTATGAACGGACCAAGGCGCAGCGGGTGATGAATACATAACGATTTATTTCAAAACAGACGAAACACTGACAAAACACTAGAACAAACTACAAAACAATAAACGAAGGCAACAGACCTGAAACAAACAAACTTACATATAGACGAAGGACGCAAGAACAGGAACAGACTACCTAAAACGAACGAACAAACGAAACAGTCCCATGTGGATTACACAGACACAGGAACAATCACCCACAAACAAACAGTGTGAAAACACCTACCTTAATATGGCTCTCAATCAGAGGAAATGAAAACCACCTGCCTCTAATTGAGAGCCATATCAGGTCACCCTATTAACCAACATAGAAACACATAACATAGACTACCCACCCAAACTCACGCCCTGACCGTCAAACACATACAAAATAACAGAAAACAGGTCAGGAACGTGACAAGTAATTTCCTCACCATCTTAGATAAGCATGCCCCGTGCAAAAAAATGCAGAACTAAGAACAGATATAGCGCTTGGTTCACTCCAGACCTGACTGCCCTTGACCAGCACAAAAACATCCTGTGGCAGACTGCAATAGCATCGAATAGTCCCCACGATATGCAACTGTTCAGGGAAGTCAGGAACCAATACACGCAGTCAGTCAGGAAAGTAAAAGCTAGCTTTTTCAAGCAGAAGTTCGCATCCTGTAGCTCTAACTCCAAAAAGTTTTGTGACACTGTAAAGTCCATGGAGAACAAGAGCACCTCCTCCCAGCTGCCCACTGCACTGAGGCTAGGTAACACGGTCACCACCGATAAATCCATGATAATCGAAAATTTCAATAAGCATTTCTCAACGGCTCGCCATGCCTTCCTCCTGGCTACTCCAACCCCGGCCAACAGCTCTGCCTCCCCCGCAGCTACTCGCCCAAGCCTCCCCAGCTTCTCCTTAACCCAAATCCAGATAGCAGATGTTCTGAAAGAGCTGCAAAACCTGGACCCGTACAAATCAGCTGGGCTAGACAATCTGGACCCTCTCTTTCTGAAACTATCCGCCGCCATTGTTGCAACCCCTATTACCAGCCTGTTCAACCTCTCTTTCGTATCGTCTGAGATTCCTAAAGATTGGAAAGCTGCCGCGGTTTAAATAAATTAAAAAAATTAAAAAAATTGAGCACTGCCAGGCAGCACAAAACAAAAACAAATGTTTTAGTGCAAATTGGATTCATTTAATCAATAAATCAATGTTTATTCTATGAAATAATACTGTGAATACAGTAATTTAGTCTTGTTAACATGTTTCTGATAGTTGCTCAATTAAATTCTTAGAAGAAATTACAATTTCCGTCTTAAACTATGCAGAAACACCTTTCTCAAGCATAATCATAGAATAAGTGACTGGAGATTCAAAGCTTCCAGGTGTAGCCTGTGTGGATTCTGGACCAGGGTTCTTTGTTGAAATTGAATTGATCTATGTTATCGTAGCAACACTAGAATGATTTCTACTGTAAGTCTAGCTTCAGCACCTATCAAACTGTTACTCTTGTCTGGGTTTTTATTTACAATATATACGCTACTATAAGATGTGTATTTCTATAGCAAGTGTGGAAAAACATATTGGATCAATCTGCTGTTAATTCTATGGAGTACATTCAGATGTTATTCCCCTCCTCTAGCTGCCTCTCAGTCTCTGTCACATGGGACTTTTTAACATCAAGAGAAGAGAGGAAAGAAGACAGACTTTATTATGCTAATAGAAAGGCATATAGGACAGAGCAAAGCATCTCATATTGTTAGCAGGCTGCTACAATAACAAGCTCAGAACACTATTGTATGGTGGCCTCAATGTGACAAACCTTTTTCTAATTTTTCTCAAACCTTTGACTATATCCTGGAGGAAGTGAATTTGTTGATAGGAATATATGAATGGTATGTTTCGTTATTATAGACTTTCTCCTTGTCATAATGTAACATGCATATTTTCCTTATTTAAAATCATACAAATCCTTAAATATCTGTCAGAACCTTTCCGTACTTTTCTCCCCCTTATGATCCGTTTCTTCACTTCCTGTTTAGAGGAATCACAGACTCAAGCTTAATCATACCACAGTCCCCATTGCTCATTATGTTCCTGAAAAACAATATCATGGGAAAGGTACACAATGTATTATAAGTTACACTTGTCATAACACTTACAATGGCCTCACAAGTTATATTTTCAGTTCCTGTCTTCACCAGTTACCAAACACTTCAGCCCAGTCCATCTCTCTCTCTCCCATTTCTCTGTGAGACGATGAAGGAAATCCATTTCATTAGTAATTGACTTGAGAAGAAGTGCAGTGGGGGAGAACGGAGAAACGGAGCAGTGGTCTGGTTGTTTGACTAACGGAGCCCTCTCAGTGGGTGTGATGGTGGCGTGATGGGTAAAACTCAGAAGTCAGCTATCACTTTGAAACATGCTGGTCCTTATCTCTGTCACAGGGCCTAATAGAGTAATGAATCAACATAAAGCCTGCCTGGGCCTCTCCTAAACGGACCGTTGCTCCTCGACGAACAGCATAGGCATAGTCCCACCAACACTGCCTTAGTAAGCATATTGTCTGGGTGGGTTTGGGGATTTGGGGAGTTCACCTACCTGAGTTGTGGCTGTAGTAGCTGTCCACACATGGCTAGACGGAATCTGACCCAGCATTTATGAAATGGATCCACGTTTGAGCCTTGAGAGTAAAATACTTTATTTCAATGTTTCAATGTTGAATGATGAAGAGATGCTCGGTGTATGGATAATAAGCAGAGGCTGGCATTGATAAGAGAACTCGCCAAATGGGTCTGCTAGGTACCCACGAATGACAAATTAAGAATTAGTCTGGTCGATGTATTCAAGTGGCAGACAGACAGCGGCTGTATTGTGCTGGGCTTATTGGGTGTTGAAAGCTTCCAATGGAAGCTATTTGGCCTTCAGTAGTTTGAAAATGTCATTTTTTTCCACATGGTGTATTAGAGTGACTCTGTTTCACAATGCAGTTATTCACCCAACCATAACGATAATCCTTTGCTACATGTAGGTCAACTGTACATCAATCGATTACTTCACTCAATGTGAAAATACACAATGGCCTACTCTTTTAAACTGGACATTTGTGCGTCTTCATTCGTCTTTCAATAGCTCTTTCTTTTTCAAAAGCTGAAGAACATACGCACGTCTAGGTACGTTTTGCAGGTGCTAGAGTCAAAATTATATTACAGTTGATGTTGGAAGTTTACATACACTTAGATAGGAGTCATTAAAACTCGTTTTTCAACCACTTCACAAATTTCTTGTTAACAAACTATAGTTTTGGCAAGTTATTTAGGACATCTACTTTTTCAACAATTGTTTACAGACAGATTAATTCACTTGTAATTCACTGAATCACAATTCCAATGGGTCAGAAGTTTACATACACTAACTTGACTGTGTCTTTAAACAGCTAAAAAAATTCCTAGAAAATGATGTCAAGGCTTTAGAAGATTCTGATAGGCTAATTTACATAATTTGAGTCAATTGGAGGTGTACCTGTGGTGTATTTCAAGGCCTACTTTCAAACGCAGTGCCTCTTTGCTTGACATCATGGGAAAATCAAAAGAAATCACCCAAGACCTCAGAAAAAATCGTAGACCTCCACAAGTCTGGTTCATCCTTGGGAGCAATTTCCAAACGCCTGAAGGTACCACGTTCATCTGTACAAACAACAGTACGCAAGTATAAACACCATGGGACCACGCAGCCGTCATATCGCTCAGGAAGGAGACACATTCTGTCTCCTAGAGATGAACGTACTTTGATGAAAAAAGTGCAAATCAATCCCAGAACAACAGCAAATGACCTTGTGAAGATGCTGGAGGAAACAGGTACAAAAGTATCTTTATCAACAGTAAAACAAGTCCTATATCGACATAACCTGAAAGGCCGCTCAGCAAGGAAGAAGCCACTGCTCTAAATTCGCCATGAAAAAGCCAGACTACGGTTTGCAACTGCACATGGGGACAAATATCGTAATTTTTAGAGAAATGTCATCTGGTCTGATGAAGAAAAAAAAATAGAACTGTTTGGCCATAATGACCATCGTTATGTTTGGAGGAAACAGGGGGAGGCTTGCAAGCCGAAGAACACCATCCCAACCGTGAAGCACGGTGTCACGCCCTGACCTTAGTTTTCTATGTTTTCTGTATTATTTTGGTCAGGTCAGGGTGTGACGAGGGTGGGTATGTGTGTTTTTGTCTTGTCTAGGGTTTTTGTTTATCTATGGGGATTTTGTATGTCTAGGTAATGTAGGTCTATGGTGGCCTGAATTGGTTCCCAATCAGAGGCAAATGTTTATCGTTGTCTCTGATTGGGGATCCTATTTAGGTTGCCATTTTCCATTTAGGTTTTGTGGGTTATTGTCTATGTGTAGTTGCATGTCAGCACTCGTTTGATTAGCTTCACGTTTGTTTTGTTATTTTGTTAGTTTGTTTAGTGTTCTTCGTTAATAAAAGAAGAATGTATTCAAATCACGCTGCGCCTTGGTCTCCTCATTACGATGAACGTGACAGAATAACCCACCAAAAAAGGACCAAGCAGCGTGATAAAGAGGAGTGGACATCAATGACCCAGGAGAAAAATGAGTGGAGGACATCTGGACCTGGGAGGAGGAAATGGCAGGGGACAAGACCTTGCCATGGAAGCAGGTGGAAACAGCGCAGGAGGAACGGCGAAGATATGAGGGTACATGGCTAGCACAGAAGCCCGAGAGGCAGCCCCAAGAAAGTGTTTTTGGGGGGCACACGAGGAGATTGGCTGAGTCAGGTAGGAGACCTGAGCCAACTCCTCGTGCTTACCGTGGGGAGCGTGTTACTGGTCAGGCACCGTGTTATGCGGTGGAGCGGTGGAGCCAGGAAGGAAGGTGCCGGCTCAGCGCTCCTGGTCTCCAGTATACCTCCTTGGACCAGGATATCCTGTGCCAGCTCTGCGTACTATGTCTCCGGTGAGTCTGCACAGCCCAGTGCGTCCTGTGCCAGCGCTCTGCATTTGCAGAGCGTCCGGCGACAGAGCGTCCGGCGACAGTACCCAGTCCAGAGCTTCCGGCGACAGTTCACAGACCGGAACCTCCAACGACGGGCCACAGTCCGGAACCTCCAACAACGGGCCACAGTCCGGATCCTCCAACGGCGGGCCACAGTCCGGAGCCTCCAGCGACGATCCCCAGTCCGGAGCCTCCAGCGACGATAACCAGTCCGGAGCCTCCAGCGACGATCCCCAGTCCGGTCTCCTCGTTACGACGAACGTGACACACGGGGGTGGCAGTTTCATGTTGTGGGGGTGCTTTGCTGCAGGAGGGACTGGTGCACTTCACAAAATAGATGGCATCATGAGGGAGGAAAATTATGTGGATATATTGAAACAACATCTCAAGACATCAGTCAGGAAGTTAAAGCTTGGTCACAAATGGGTCTTCCAAATGGACAATGACCCCAAGCATACTTCCAAAGTTGTGGCAAAATGGCTTAAGGACAACAAAGTTAAGGTATTGGAGTGACCATCACAAAGCCCTGACCTCCATCCTATAGAAAATGTGTGGGCAGAACTGAAAAAGCGTGTGCGAGCAACGAGGCCTACAAACCTGACTCAGTTACACTAGCTCTGTCAGGAGTAATGTGCCAAAATTCACCCAACTTATTGTTGGAAGCTTGTGGAAGGCTACCTGAAACGTTTGACCCAAGTTAAACAATTTAAAGGCAATGCTACCAAATACTAATTGAGTATATGTAAACTTCTGACCCACTGGGAATTTGATGAAAGAAAAGAAATCTGAAATAAATAATTCTCTCTGCTATTATTCTGATATTTCACATTCTTAAAATAAAGTGGTGATCCTAACTGACCTAGACAGGGGATTTTAACTAGGATTAAATGTCAGCAATTGTGAAAAACTGAGTTTAATTGTATTTTGCTAAGGTGTATGTAAACCTCCGACTTCAACTGTTTATAGTTATAGGTATATTATATTATATATTTCTATTATATAGTCATAGTTATATTATATAATATAGTTTTAGTTATATTTTATAAAATAGTTAGTTATTATTATATAAAATTTCACAGGTGGCCTAGTGGTTAGAGCGTTGGACTAGTAACCGAAATGTTACTAGATCGAATCCCCGAGGTGACAAGGTAAAAATATGTCGTTCTGCCCCTGAACAAGTCAGTTAACCCACTGTTCCTAGGGCGTCATTATAAATAAGAGTTTGTTCTTTACCTGGCTTGCTTTGTTAAATAAAGGTTAAATAATTATATAGTTATAGTTATATTATATTAAATAGTTATTTATAGTTATATTATGCAGTTATACTTATATTATATACTTATATTATGTTATATAGTTATATTATTTTATATAGTTATAGGCGAACTCTTTGGGGTAAAACGTATCAATAAAATCACCTGGGAGCATCAACAACAGTGTGCAGCGTTTTCCCTTGTATTTTTCATAAGCTCTTTCTTTTTCCAATGCGATTCTGCTTTCTTTTTTTTCTGGCTCACAACATATCTCATTGTCTATTCAGTATCTGTACTTTGCCACCAAGTGTTTGGATATTTTTTCAAAGTGAAAATGAATATGTATGAGAACACAAATCAGTCTCACACTTACCAGAAATGGTTCATTTCATAGGATAACCTTTACATTTGCACAGAAATGGTTCTGAACATGCTGTGCTGTAGAAATCTTCTCCTGAGATGCTAACATTCTGACAGGAGTATATCTGTCTCCACTTGCAGCTCTGTACTTCATGTTCTCTGCTCATTCTCAAACCATGTTTAATGTTGTCACAGGGATTATGCAAGCCTTTCATATCCATCCCTTCCATTCAATCTGCATGAATTCATAACTGGGCCCTTTACAGTAGCGTAGCTGGCTAGGCTTGTGTTTAAATCTAGCTCTTGATGTAAATAGACACGGTTTAATTCTGACCTTCAAAGATAATACATACATTAATCAATTTCCAATGGCTTTGAAATGCAGGTTCTCTGTGTGAATTCTTCTGGAGCTAGAGAGGGATGGAGACAATGTACTAAATTGTTCAATATTAAAGGGAATGGGTCCCCTGGTTGTTCGATGTATCTGGCCCTCATCCCTGGAGGGTGAAACAGTCGTACTGTAGTGAGCATACACACAGCACAGCCTCCTGGTCAATTCTCAGTCCGTCAGCATCCACTACTGAGCCTGTTCGTGTTTCACAGGGTACCATCTGGAAACTGTTGAGAAAAAGAAACTCACTAACATATTGCCATTTTTGTACACTTCAAAAAAAAAGTATACATATTTTGGTCAATAGACCTTCATCAGGGTTTGCAGAGAGGTGTGACTGCTCTCTTCAATGGAGAAAACATACAAGTGTACCCTCCCAAATAACAGGACTTCTGCTCTGTTGTTACAGACAGTCAGCATCCACTGCTAAGCAAGTGTCTCAGAGGGTGTAACACCTGCCTGATCTCTGTTTCAGTCTGAAATCCAATAGAGCCAGTTACTGTAGAACACAGAAGGATAGGAAGCACTACTAAACCAAAGAGCACACTCAATTCTCCTTTTGACACTACTGTGCATCCACAGGGTCGAGTCAGAGAAAAAATGAGGACGAAGGAACGCTTCATGTACAGTAAGCAGGATACAAGTCTGAATTAACAGATTCAAAAAACGGATACATTTTAACGCATTGACCATCGTCTGGGAGTCTACGGCCATCAGAGTTTCTAGACCTGGACAGAGTTGTCTGTTGTGGAGATGTATTATACCTGACAGGACGATGGTGTCCGCAGTATCTGATCCTCTCATATCTACCAGGAGTGTTTAGGAGTAGGGGGTAAGAGGATAACTTCTGACAGGGACATACCAGGAGTGTTTAGGAGTAGGGGGTAAGAGGATAACTTCTGACAGGGACAGGCCAGGAGTGTTTAGGAGTAGGGGGCTAAGAGGATAACTTCTGACAGGGACAGGCCAGGAGTGTTTAGGAGTAGGGGGCTAAGAGGATAACTTCTGACAGGGACAGCCCATACAACGTTATATGACCCTAAAATGGAGCCAGTTATATGACAAAAAAAGACTGAAGGTGTTACAGCTCTTTTTCCAGTTTACAGTGAGCATGAAAAATATAGCACTGTGTGTGACACTTCACTGACATTTAAATGTCTCCCAGTCTTTTGGCTGCCGCGTCTGTGTGTGAGAAGGGTTACAGTACGATTTCCTTTACAGGAGGCTGCTTACAGCGGTGGCACTTAGGTATTCTCAGACTCTGCATGCCTCTGAGAGACGAATATAATGGTTCCCATTTTATCATTTTGTTTTGCTTCCGTGTCTGACTCGGGGGAGGGCTGCGGCTTGGCATGTCGATGCATTGGCTTCCCTCCGTGGAGCAGACCTCTAAATCCTTTTACTCACAACCCTCCCTGGCTAACACCCCACTGGGAAGGCTTTGCATCCGAAATGTTCAATTAGTTATTCCTGTTCGCTTTGAATTAAACGTTTTCCAGCTGCCTCACTCTAACAACATCAGGCCTCTGGGCAAGGTGTTGTTGAGAATGGGTGATGCACCCTTCATTTAGTCTCATCTCCTCTTTACATGTTTCTCCTTTTCTCCTCCCTCTCCTCCACTATCCTGAGATGCACTGGAGAGACGACGTGCTACAATCTATTACCACCGCAGGTGGGTTGAGTTGAGGTTGGAGTTGAGGTTTGTTTCCGGTCATGTTTTGTTGTGACAGTGTCAGCCGAGTGCAGCGGAAGCTCAGCCATTAGGGCTTTAGGGACGGAGCCCCACGTGTGAATGGTTAACAACAACAAAAAAGTGAAACACTTCCGATAAAAAAAGATGTATAAATATAATGCATGGATTATGTTTTAAATGCTCATAAAAGTGCAGTAAATGTGTACATTTTCCTGTTTCAAAAATATATTGTTCAAAACAAGCTGTTCAGTTACTTATTAATACTCCGCCCCATCAGTGACTGCCAGCAGCTCCGGTTGTGCGAACATTGCTTGAATTGTTTTGCCAGCTATTTGCTATGAGGGAGCACTGCCCCAATGAATTCGCAGGATTTCACAGCATACATCATAACAGCACAAAGTAAATGGACTGTCCCGGTGCGCTCAAATGTGTGTCCGTTCATTCAGAACTTCTGGGTCTGCTCTAGTCTCCATCCCAATTAGTCTCTTTGCCAGACGGCTTACTTCCGCACGTGACACTAACGTTAAATCCGAAAATGTGGTCGGAGGCTCCGTATGCAATTGCAGAGCCACTGGAAGCATGCAAAGGCCAAATTGAGCTCTGTAGCGCATCACCGTGCACCTCCCAAATGTTGTACCAATGCGGAGGGCTCTGTATAGCTCCGTATAGCTCCGCATTGACATTATTGGTTGATGGTAGGTGGGGGCGGGAGGTCCTCACTTCCTTGCCAACTTCATTCCCAACAGCTCTGCTCAACCGTTCTGCACTGCTCCGTGAAGCACAAGCAGTGTGAATGCCCTGACTTCTGCAGAGGCTGTATCACCGTAAATACTGCACGGCCAATGCAGATGTCGGATTGACCATGATGCGCCTTAGGCTTGAAATCACATTTTAAGAGGATATATATATTTTTTTAAATAGACAGGCTTTATGATTTTGTAGCTGTGGTAACTAGTGACGACCGTTCTCCCTGGTGCACTCGTTTGTTCGTGAGCTGGCTGCTCGTTCTAAATAGTATAATTTAATCTGTTCAAAACAGTGGCATCATGTGCAGCAGTGGTCAGTCGGTTTTTGACATGCAAAAGTGAAATAGGTATATTTATGCTGTTCAAATGCACAGATCGCTGTATATATCTTCTCAAAGAAAATACCGGTATTTCGGAAACTTGGCGTCATATTTCTGTAATGCTACTTTGTTGACAACTCCAACCACCTCGCACCCCGTGTATTCAGCCAATCAGCGATCGCCGCTGGCAGAGTGTTTGTCTGGCACAAACAAGCTCTGTGAATGGAACTTCGAGTTGAGGAAGTTGAAGGCTGAACTGTGGCACTTTAATCACCAGGCCTAGTGACGCGCTGTAGAGCCAGCTGTTTGGCAGGGCCAGGGCTCTGGGTTGCAGGACGCCAGCAGAAAGCTGTTTGTAGTACCTGCCTCAGGCACTGACCCCTGCAGTCCCCCTCGCTGGGTGTAATCTACAAAGACAATACTGGCAGAGCAGCCCGGCAACAAGGCTGCTAGCAAGGCTTTTCATCTCGCTAAGTGTTCCACTGGCAAATGGAATGCTTTTTTTTCTCTCCCCTGTGAAAGATTAAATCTAACTCTGCTAAATAGGCTGAAATGGAATTAATTTTAGCCCTGGATTTGGAGTTCACTGACTTCGCAAATACCTTGTCCTGCATCAACTATTGACAATAGCTAGATGTAGTTTTGATCAACATTACCTCGTCATCATCATCATCCTCACCATCATAAGGGCTTGCAAGTAAGCATTTCACTGTTGTATTCAGCGGATGTGACAAATACAATTTGATGATAATTATAATCTATATATATCATCACCTTTATCATCATCATCATTACATCTGTGCAAGGCAATGTATTACATGTAAAATGAAACTGTGTAGAAACATGCCCAATTCAGTCCCAAAACTGTTGCATTCCAAACCCCCTTTATGAGATGTATGCCACAGAGATTATACTCCTTGATGGGTAAAGGGAGTATAAATAGGCCATAGTGGTGAAATAATTACAATTTAGCATTAACACTGGAGTGATAGATGTGCAGAAGATGAATGTGCAAGTAAAGATACTGGGGTGCAAAAGAGCAAAAATATAAATAACAATATGGGGATGAGGTAGTTGGATGGGCTATTTACAGATACATTTTGACAATGCATGGCAGCTCTATTTCACACTAGCATAATGTCACACTAAACATCATCACATTAGTACTGTATTGTTAAAGTACTGTGAGCCTCCATGAAAAGTACACACATTTTTTCCACTTTTTAAATTCCCCGTTGGAATCGACCTATAGTCTTTTTCATTTCTACCTTTTCATTTATCCCCAGTCTTCACATCGCAAAAGAATGCACTGTTAAAACGAGTGTCAACTGAGCTGCCACCACCTTAAGGAGGCGGAACGTTAACTGCTGGAGTATTGAAACACACGATTGTGAGGGTCTTGGGACAGATTTAAAGTGTACTGAAACATTCATCCTGAGGTGTTCTGAAACATGGTGTGTTATAAGACCACTTAATCAAGAGTTGTGCAACACCTTTGCCAGAGAGTGGGAGAACTAACCCAGAAAAGATTGAACACACGTATGGTGTTTTGAGTCCTGTGTACAGTGCAGAATTAGATCTCTTCTCTGTTGGTGTTGTTTCAACTCTCTCAAGCTCCTAAACACTATGATGCTGTTTCCATTGGGCCAGTAACCGAAAGGTTGCTGGATCGAATCCCCAAGCTGACAAGGTAAACATCTGTCATTCTGCCCCTGAGCAAGGCAGTTAACCCAATGTTCCCTGGTCGCCGAAAACATGGATGTCGATTTAAGGCAGCCCTCCGCACCTCCCTGATTGAGAGGGGTTGGGTTAAATGAGGAAGACACATTTCAGTTGAAGGCATTCAGTTGTACAACTGACTAGGTTTCCCTCTTTCCCCAATCCATTCTAGTGCAGAATTAGATCTCTTCTCTGTTGGTGTTGTTTCAACTCTCTCAAGCTCCTAAACACTATGATGCTGTTTCCAATCCAGTCTAGTGCAGAATTAGATCTCTTCTTCTGGACTTTCCAAATACTGTAAATGGGAGTCTCTCCTCTTATTGTGTATTTCCTGCTCTTATATGGTGTGCTGATGAACTCATTGGTATTTTTAAAAGGTTAAATACACTATTATGCAAAATTACTTTACATTATTTTTAAGCTTCAAATGCTTTCTCTTTTCTTTGCAAATGATCAAATAATAAAATAGGTCTTTCACATTTTTATATTGATAAAGACAGTTCAAAGATCTGTAAGGCATTAATCTTTAACCTCTTATGGCTGAGATCGGTCCCGTTAACAGGATCGATATGACAACAGCCAGTGAAAGTGCAGGGCGCCAAATTCAAAACAACAGAAATCTCATAATTAAAATTCCTCAAACATAGAAGTATTTTACACCATTTTAAAGATAAACATTTTAAAGTTAGACACCAAACGATTGTTAGGTCTGCACCTACTCACAGAAAAACATAGCCATTTTTCCAGCCAAAGAGAGGAGTCACAAAAAGCAGAAATAGAGATAAAATGAATCACTAACCTTTGATGATCTTCATCAGATGACTCTCATAGGACTTCATGTTACACAATACATGTATGTTTTGTTCGATAAAGTGCATATTTATATCCAAAAATCTCAGTTTACATTGGCGCGTTACGTTCAGTAATGTTTTGCTTCCAAGACATCTGGTGATTTTGCAGAGAGCCACATCAATTTACAGAAATAGTCATCATAAACTTTAATATAAGATATAAGTGTTATGCACAGAATTAGAGATATACTTCTCCTTAATGCAACCGCTGTGTCAGATGTTTTAAAAACTTGACGGAAAAAGCAAACCATGCAATAATCTGAGTACAGCGCTTAGACAACAAAACCAGCCATCTGCCATGTTGGAGTCAACAGAAGTCAGAAATAGCGTTATAAATATTCACTTACCTTTGATGATCTTCATCAGAATGCACTCCCAGGAATCCCAGTTCCACAATAAATGTTTGATTTGTTCGATAAAGTACATAATTTATGTCCAAATACCTCCTTTTTGTTCGCGCGTTTAGCCCAGTAATCCAAATTCATGAGGCGCGAGCAGACGAAAAGTCCAAAAGTTCCGTTACAGTCCGTAGAAACATGTCAAACGATGTATAGAATCAATCTTTAGGATGTTTTTATCATAAATCTTCAGTAATGTTTCAACCGGAGAATTCCTTTGTCTTCAGAAATGCAATGGAACTCAAGCTAACTCTCACGTGAACACGCATGGTCCGCTCATGGCACTCTGCCAGACCCCTGACTCAAAGAGCCCTCATTCCCCCCTCCTTCACAGTAGAAGCATCAAACAAGGTTCTAAAGACTGTTGACATCTAGTGGAAGCCTTAGGAAGTGCAATATGACCAATATCCCACTGTATATTTGATAGGCGATGAGTTGAAAAACTACAAACCTCAGATTTCCCACTTCCTTGTTGGATTTTTTCTCAGGTTTTTGCCTGCCATATGAGTTCTGTTATACTCACAGACATCATTCAAACAGTTTTAGAAACTTCAGAGTGTTTTCTATCCAAATATACTAATAATATGCATATCTTAGCTTCTGGGACTGAGTAGCAGGCAGTTTACTCTGGGCACCTTATTCATCCAAGCTACTCAATACTGCCCCCCAGCCATAAGAAGTAATATTCTTCCAAATCAAGGGAAATATGGCATTATAATTTACATGAATGGAAAACAAATACAGGCAATGACTGTTAATGTTAGCAGTAGCATTCATACAAAACTTCAGCCCAGGGCTCAATGCGTTCCACCAGTCAGACATTATGCTAAACTTTATATTTAGATGGTACATGGAAGGTTTATCAGATGAATAAAATCACAGTACAGTTAGACAATATGATTTACAGTTGACAGTTCAGTTGGCATTAGTCTGTGATCCTGGTATTGATTGGCTCTGGATAGGATTGGCTAGCCGGTGGGTAACATAGTATGTATGTATGTTTGTCTGCGGGAAGACAGAAATAGCAAATAATAACAAGCAATAATGACACTACATGAATGCATAACAAATTCTATAATAATAATATATTGTGATATGATTATACAATTATTGAACAAAATACATATGAGCTATGCAAATATAGGATAGCTATGCAAATATAGCAACAAGATAACAATATGAACGTCAAAAGTGGGACACAATAACATGTAATGTGGTAGGCCAAAGCAGGCTAAAATTGCAGTGGCTATTTAATGGAGCATATAGCAAACAACAGCTAAAACTCAAAGTTAGTAGGCAAACAAGTCAGCAGTATTAACTAAAAAGATGGCCTTTGTTTGCATAAAAAACAAGGTGCAAACAAGGTGGTGTCAATTAACAACTGCAGGTACACCAGTGGCATTTGGTGCCGTTTAAGATGAGGGAGGAGGATTTTATTTCTTACGAACATGGCCTTATTTCTATTACAGCATATTGGATGATTGTCATTCATATTCCATTCACCCAGCTCAATTTAACATTGCTAGGTTTAGACTATGTGAGAGCGAAATTGCAAGATTATGTTATAATACTTTTCATTGCATGAAATGGTTGTTTTATGCAAAAGAATAAGGAGTTGTTAGAAAGCTCATCTGTGTGTGTTCTACTGAGGATTGGCCTCTGGAAGATTTACAATATATTTGGGGATACCGCATTCCAGAGCATGAGTTAATGTTTCTGTTCTATACGGTACCAGGGAGAGATGACCCCAGGGCCAGACCTTGGTCTCTACACACAGAGAACTGTTTTTACAGCAGATACTGTCTGCTGTGACTTATAAGTATCTTTCATACAAATCTTAACCTTGTGACCCATTCCATACATCTGTTGTTTGTACTTTTGTCTCGGGGCTCTCAACAAATCATTTGAGGGTGATTCATCGACCAGCCATCATTAACTTCTCTAGGCTAGCTGGGACGTTAGCGTCCCATCTGGCTAACATCCGGTGAAATAGCATAGCGCAAAGATTCTAAATACACCATTCGTAGTATTAAACGTTCTTGTAAATACATGTATCTAACATCATTTAAAAGCTTATCTACTTCTTAATCCAACAGTGGTGTCAGATTTCAATAATGCTTTTCGGCGAAAGCATACCTTACGATAATCTGACGACAGCGCGCCAGACACACAAGTATAACTAGCATTTTCCAACCAAACAGTAGCGTCACAAAAGTCAGAAATAATAATAAAATTATCAATTACCTGTAAAAATCTTCTTCTTTTGGCAATACAAAAGGTCCAATCTTCACAATGAATGGTCATTTTGTTCGATATTTTTTTTTTTTATAGCATAACACGACACATTTTGTAAACGGCTTGTGTCATGAGTTTCGACTCCTTCAACTTTCGACGAAACAGTTGATGTAATTACTCACACTAGATGTACCTGTATCTAGTCAAGGTGGGTTTCATTGTAATCCTCTGTTTGTTAGTAACACAACCATACATGATGATTATTTCTACGGGACATATTGACCGAAAAGAACTGATTTGAACACACCAAACAACTACCTCATTGAGCGCCTATGACATGACCAGTGCTTCTTTGATTGACTGTATTTTGGCCCAATGACCACTGATCGTCTTGAAATCTAGTTTGGTAGAGAGCCAATGAGCCGAGGTAAACAACAATATCTAATGGTTATATCTGGGAAGACCCGGTCTTGAACGAAAGTCACGCGTTACGCAGACATTCGCCATTGAAATTTCTACCCGAAGGAGCCACGTTGTTTGCGCTAACATTCGCCATTGAAATTTCTACCCGAAGGAGCCACGTTGTTTGCGCGTTAGCAGTATTGAGTCAAGATCATTTTCCTCTATATTATTGAAATAATTATGGCGAGTAAATCTGGAAAATCAAAGGCAAAGTCCAGCTATACAGATCTACATGCAATTATTGATGAGATTGCTAGAGAAAGTGACACAGATTTACAAGAAGATGTATCAGATTGTGTGTCAAGTTTGGACTCCCAATTTGAGGACATGTTTTTGTATGGAGAAGACGCAATTCTCGATTGGTAAGTAACTCTCATGCTGTTGTTTGAAAATAATACCAAAATGATTTTGTTTCACTACTCAATATATAATCTGTGTGTCTGTATATATGAGATATTTTACATTTATTTGATCTAAACATGGAATAGAACCACAGATCCCCAAAATGATTTTGTTTCACTACTCAATATATAATCTGTGTGTCTGTATATATGAGATATTTTACATTTATTTGATCTAAACATGGAATAGAACCACAGATCCCCAAAATGATTTTGTTTCACTACTCAATATATAATCTGTGTGTCTGTATATATGAGATATTTTACATTTATTTGATCTAAACATGGAATAGAACCACAGATCCCCAAAATGATTTTGTTTCACTACTCAATATATAATCTGTGTGTCTGTATATATGAGATATTTTACATTTATTTGATCTAAACATGGAATAGAACCACAGATCCCCAAAATGATTTTGTTTCACTACTCAATATATAATCTGTGTGTCTGTATATATGAGATATTTTACATTTATTTGATCTAAACATGGAATAGAACCACAGATCCCCAAAATGATTTTGTTTCACTACTCAATATATAATCTGTGTGTCTGTGTCTTTATTTCACAGTTCCTCCGATTCTGATTGGGAGCCCCCACTGCCAAGTTGCCCATCCCCCAGGGGAGCTTGTTCATTTAGCCGGACCCCTGCTGTCTCCGGCTCCACATCTACCCCCGCCCTGCCAGGTGTGACAAAGAAGCGGCGATGGGGAAGAGATACACCTGCAATCAGAGAGGAGGAGGGTCGTTGGCACTCTGTGCTGGAGGAGGATGTGGCGCCTCCACCTCCATTATTCAGACCAAAGAGGCCATTAGGCCCAAAGCTGGATATGACATCTAAGTATAGCCCCATGCAGCTTTTCCAGCTGTTTTTCACCTCATCTGTTGTTGATTCCCTGGTGTTGAACACTAACAAGTATGGTGCTAAGAAGCAGGCAGGCAAGAAAGAGGGATGGAAGCCCATTTCCATGTCAGATCTTTTTTGTTTCCTGTCAATGGTCATTTACATGGGTATTGTGAAGTTGAAAACCCTGAAAGACTACTGGAAAACTGCTCCCCTCTATCAACTGCCTTTACAAGACATTTTTCTATCACTTCATTGACATTGCTGTGGTGAATTCCTTCATCCTCCAGAAGGAAATGGCTAAGAGCCGTGGACAGCCCCACATCTCACAGCTAGCCTTCCGAGAGCTGCTCATCCAGGAGCTTGCTTGCTACAGCAAGTCTACTGCAGCACCTTCTGGCCCCTCTACCTCTGCTGTTCACCTGCCCAGATTCATCTCTGCAGGCATGAATGTGCCTCAGGGAAAAAAGGGCACCGTGGGGAGACGTCGTTGTGCCCTTTGTCACAGGAAATGCCCTATCACCTGCACCACCTGTTCAGTAACCCTCTGCTTTACAGCAGAAAGAGACTGCTATTGGGCATGGCATCAGCAGAACAATATTATGTAGAGGACTGAGGGTCTTCACAATATTGTATATTATACTTTGAATGTGTGTAAATAGTTACCCTTGTTGTTTTTTTTTTTTTCAAATTTTCAAATTTTTATATTATTATTATTATTTTTTGTTGGGGTGTGTGTTAGAATAGCATTTTAGTATTTTGTATATAGTCATTTAGTTCAAAATGTATCACTGTACCAATTTGGCCATTTGGGTACATTTGGGCAACTTGTGTGGGACACCTGGGTGACTACATGCTCAATGTCATGTAGCTCACTCGTTCCTGAAGATATCGTTTTGAAACTTTTTTCTAATACTGTTGCCATCTTATGTTCTGCATCAGAATTATCCCCAGCATCATATCTGAATGTTTGCCTGTTCTTGTTCAGTTGAAAGATGATGCAACAACAATAAAAACAAAAAACGTATGTTTATTTCCTTGTATTTTCTTCTACCAGATCTATTGTGTTATATTCTCCTACATTCAATTCACATTTCCACAAATTTCAGAGTGTTTCCTTTCAAATGATACCAAGAATATGCCTATCCTTGCCTCTGGGGCTGAGCTACAGACAGTTACATTTGGGTATGTCTTCAGGCGGAAATTGAGAGAAGGGGGGGGGGTATCCCAAAGCGTAGAGCACTCAATCTATTCACTTTATATGTGTGTTGTATTGACCTGCTCCCTTATTAATAAGTGAATAAAGATTTAGTTTGAAAATAACTCTGACTTGTGTGATAAGTTTGTCTCTCCTCATTTGATAGTAAAGAAATTAACCACCACAGCTACTAGATGACACTAAAATCTCCCTGTACCCATCATGAGGTCGTTACATCCTAGCCTATGAATGACAGTTTACAATGTCGAGAGAACTTTGAGTAATCAAGGTGACAGACATTGACACATTCAATACAGCCCTTCACACTCTTGCCTGCATCTAGCTAATCTACGGTGTCATCATTAGTCCAAAAGTTGCAAATGAGAGTTTCTATTGGACACATTCAGGTATGTTTATCCCCGTTTTATTCCGTTTGCTTCCGTTTAACCTGTTTGGGCTGCAGGGGGCGTATTGAGTAGCCAGATAAAATGTGCCCATTTCAAACGGCCTCGTACTCAATTCTTGCTCGTACAATATGCATATTATTATTACTATTGAATAGAAAACACTCTCTAGTTTCTAAAACCGTTTGAATTATTTCTCTGAGTGAAACAGAAGTCATTCTGCAGCACACTTCCTGACCAGGAAGTGGAATGTCTGAAACCGAGGCTCTCTTCTACTCCCTGCCTATACATGGGCATGATACGTAAGAGTCTACGTGCACTTCATACACCTTCCCCTGGGTGTCAAGAGGCGGTGAGAGAAGAAATTTCGTGTTTATCTTGGTCTGAGGTGGAATAACAGCTCTTTGTATGACGTGACCGTCCATTTTCTGTTTTCTGGAGCGCGCGAAAGGGACATGGATTTGCCTTCTGTTTAGCTGTCGTTATGGACGACTAATATCTCTGGCTATGATTTTATTTGATACATGTGACCATATCATCGTAAAGTATGTTTTTTCAATATAGTTTCATCAGATTATTGAAAATTTTTCGGGAGTTTTGCCGTGTTCCGTTCTCTTCCGTTTGTTGACTTGGAGAGCTTTGTGCCACTTGGCAAGTGTGCGTGCTAAATCGAGAGGGAAAATGAACGTTCTGAATCCAAACAACGACTGTTCTTGACAAAGGACACGTTGTCCAACATTCTGACGGAAGATCACCAAAAGTAAGAAACATTTTATGATGCTAATTCATATATCTGTTGTGCATGTGAATTAGTCGTGGGCGCCCAACTTTGGGGTACTCAGCTATACCGAAGCTGGATGTCGTAATGAAGTTATTTTTTAGAATTCTAACACTGCGATTTCATTAAGAACTAATGGATCTATCATTTCCTATACAACATGTATTTTTTACTTATGTTTATGAATAGCTATTTGGTCAGAATATGTGTGTCAGAAAACGTGTCAGAAAAATATCGTTGCTGTTTAGACGTTGTGGGAAAAAGATGCTACGTTAGCACAATGTGTAACCACTGATTTCAGCTCTAAATATGCACATTTTCGAACAAAACATAAGTGTATGTATAACCTGATGTTATAGGACTGTCATCTGATGAAGAAAATCAAGGTTAGTCAAAAATTATATATCTTTTGCTTGTTTGTTACGATCGCTAACTTTTGCTAATGGGAAATTGCTTGTGTTTTTGGCTATTGTGGTACGCTAATATAACGCTCTATTGTGTTTTCGCTGTAAAACACTTGATAAATCGGAAATATTGTCTGGAATCACAAGATGCCTGTCTTTCAATTGCTGTACACAATTGCTGTATTTTTCAGAAATGTTTTATGATGAGTAATTAGGTATTTGACGTTGGTGTCTGTAAATATTATCGCTGCTTTCGGTGCAATTTCTGATTGTAGCTGCAATGTAAACTATGATTTATACCTGAAATATGCACATTTTTCTAACAAAACATATGCTATACAATAAATATGTTATCAGACTGTCATCTGATGAAGTTGTTTCTTGGTTAGTGGCTATTTATATCTTTATTTGGTCGAATTTGTGATAGCTACTGATGGAGTAAAAAACTGTTGGAGTAAAAAAAGTGGTGTCTTTTGCTAACGTGGTTAGCTAATAGATTTACATATTGTGTCTTCCCTGTAAAACATTTTAAAAATCGGACATGTTGGCTGGATTCACAAGATGTGTACCTTTCATATGCTGTATTGGACTTGTTAATGTGTGAAAGTTAAATATTTAAAAAAAATATATTTTGAATTTCGCGCCTGCACTTTGAGCTGGCTGTTGTCATAAGTGTACCGACGTCGGGCTGCAGCCATAAGAAGTTAAGAAAGTTTTTTTTAAGGGCTTCCCGAGTGACACAGTGGTCTAAGGCGCTGCATCGTAGTGCTAGCTGTGTCACTAGAGATTCTGGGTTCGAGTCCAGGCTCTTTCGCAGCCGGGCCGTGACCGGAGACCCATGAGGCGGCGCACAATTGTTCCAGCGTCGTCCGGGTTAGGGGAGGGTTTGGCCGGCAGGGATGTCCTTGTCCTATCGCGCACCAGCGACTTGTGTGGTGGGCCTGGCTCAGTGCACGCTGACATGGTCGCCAGGTGTACGGTGTTTCCTCCGACACATTGGTGCGGCTGGCTTCCAGGTTAAGTGGTCATTGTGTCAAGAAGCAGTGAGGCTTGGATGGGTTGTGTTTCGGAGGACGCATGGCTCTTGACCTTCGCCTCTACCGAGTCCATATGGGAGTTGCAGCGATTTTTTTATTTTACCTTTATTTAACCAGGTAGGCTGAGTTGTGAAGAAGAACTCATTTACAACTGCGACCTGGCCAAGATAAAGCAAAGCAGTGCGACACAAACAACAACACAGAGTTAAACATGGAATAAACAAACATACAGTCAATAACACAATAGAAAAATACGTTTATATACAGTGTGTGCAAATGAGGTAAGATAAGGTAGGTAAGGAAATAAATAGGCCATAGTGTCGAAATAATTACAATTTAGCAATTAAACACTGGAGTGATAGATGTGCAGAAGATGAATGTGCAAGTAGAGATACTGGGGTGCAAAGAAGCAAAAAAATGAATAGCAGTATGGGGATGAGGTAGTTGGATGGGCTATTTACAGATGGGCTATGTACAGGTGCAGTGATCTGTGAGCTGCTCTGACAGCTAGTGCTTAAAGTTAGTGAGGGAGATATGAGTCTCCAGCCTCAGTGATTTTTGCAATTCGTTCCAGTCATTGGCAGCAGAGAACTGGAAGGAAAGGCGGCCAAAGTAGGAATTGGCTTTGGGGGTGACCTGTGAAATATACCTGCTGGAGCGCGTGCTACGGGTGGGTGCTGCTATGGTGACCAGTGGGCTGAGATAAGGCGGGGCTTTACCTAGCAAAGACTTATAGATGACCTGGAGCCAGTGGGTTTGGCGACGAATATGAAGCGAGGGCCAGCCAACGAGAGCATACAGGTCGCAGTGGTGGGTAGTATATGGGGCTTTGTTGACAAAACGGATGGCACTGTGATAGACTGCATCCAATTTGCTGAGTCGAGTGTTGGAGGCTATTTTGTAAATGACATTGCCGAAGTCAAGGATTGGTAGGATAGTCAGTTTTACAAGGGTATGTTTGGTAGCATGAGTGAAGGATGCTTTGTTGCGAAATAGGAAGCCGATTCTAGATTTAATTTTGGATTGGAGATGCTTAATGTGAGTCTGAAAGGAGAGTTTACAGTCTAACCAGACACCTAGGTATTTGTAGATGTCCACATATTCTAAGTCAGAACTGTCCAGAGTAGTGATGCTGGACGGGCAGGCACGTGCTGGTAGCAATCGGTTGAAGAGCATGCATTTGGTTTTACTTGCATTTAAGAGCAGTTGGAGGCCACGGAAGGAGAGTTGTATGGCGTTGAAGCTCGTCTGGAGGTTAGTTAACACAGTGTCCAGAGAAGGGCCAGAAGTATACAGAATGGTATCGTCTGCGTAGAGGTGGATTAGAGAATCACCAGCAGCAAGAGCGACATCATTGATATATACAGAGAAAAGAGTTGGCCCGAGAATTAAACCCTGTGGCACCCCCATAGAGAATGCCAGAGGTCCGGACAACAGACCTTCCGATTTGACACACTGAACTCTGTCTGAGAAGTAGTTGGTGAACCAGGCGAGGCAGTCATTTGAGAAACCAAGGCTGTTGAGTCTGCCGATAAGAATGTGGTGATTGACAGAGTCGAAGGCCTTGGCCAGGTCTCTTATCGATGGGGGTTATGATATCGTTTAGGACCTTGAGTGTGGCTGAGGTGCACCCATGACCAGTTCGGAAACCAGATTGCATAGCAGAGAAGGTGTGGTGGGATTCGAAATGGTCGGTGATCTGTTTGTTATCTTGGCTTTCGAAGACCTTAGAAAGGCAGGGTAGGATAGATACAGGCCTGTAACAGTTTGGGTCTAGAGTGTCTCCCCCTTTGAAGAGGGGGATGACCGCGGCAGCTTTCCAATCTTTGGGGATCTCAGACGACACGAAAGAGAGGTTGAACATGCTAGTAATAGGGGTTGCAACAATTTCGGCTGATAATTTTGGAAAGAGAGGGTCCAGATTGTCTAGTCCTGCTGATTTGTAGGGGTCTAGATTTGACAAAGCTGTAACTACCAATTGGATACCACGAAATTGGGGAGAATTAGGGGTAAAAAAAAAATATATATATAAAAAAATTCAACAGAATCAGCGGAATGTATACACCCCCGATCACACGCAAACACAGTTCATTTTCACAGCAGCCATATAAAAACATTCATGCTTGTTGTATATAAAATTCCTTCCCTCAACTATCTACGCGCTCTCCTCCTCTCACCTTTTCCCTTCGCTTGTGGACTTTAGTGCACAACACATCAGCTGTCTGTGACCAGGACAAAAAACCTTTCCAAGCCAAACCTCCATATCATGACTGCTAACCGCTACACACAGCGTATATCATTGTCACCTCATAGTCAACATAGCTAATACAACTAACACATTAGTAAACCCGCTACAATCATGCAGTACAGTCTACAACCAGAAAGCAGTTTAGTAGTTACACTGGCGGGCCCCTGTGGCAATAAATTAATAAAACCACAAGCTTACCTTGACTTGTAAGAGTTCC
Organism: Salvelinus namaycush; assembly: GCF_016432855.1. NCBI lineage: Eukaryota > Metazoa > Chordata > Actinopteri > Salmoniformes > Salmonidae > Salvelinus > Salvelinus namaycush. The sequence continues at coordinate 40,470,766 of NC_052316.1, read as the reverse complement.
AGGGTTGAATAGCCACAGCCAGTTAGCTAACATGGCATCCCTATCTGTTTGAGCCAGGTGTTTGAGTAGGCTAAACTAGCTACCTGCATTCGCTAGCTCAGTGAAAGTGAAAGTTAAAAAAATACAACCAAATATAGTTAGCTCTCTCTTGCTTCTCCTTGTTAAACTATTGTCTTTCTCTCTTTTTGAGTTAACTACTCACCACATTGTATGCATTGCAGTGCTAGCTAGCTGTAGCTTATGCTTTCAGTACTAGATTCATTCTCTGAGCCTTTGATTGGGTGGACAACTGTACAACATGTCAGTTCATACTACAATAGCTCTGAAAGGTTGGAGGATGTCCTCCGGAAGTTGTCATAATGACTGTGTAAGTCTATGGAGGGGGGTGAGAAATATGCGCTTCCTAGGTTTTGTATTGAAGTTAATGTACCAAGAGGAGGACAAAAGCTAGCTGTCTTCCAGCTACACCATGGTGCTACCAAAGATTTTTATAACTAAACCAAGATAGACCACAGCCTGTCGTTTCCAATGGGTACAAATGAGCCATAGTGGCAGAACACACAAGGAGGGGGGCAGAGCCAAGCATGAGCTACTGAGATCCTATTTGTGCATTCTAGCATTATCTGCATATTTCTGTTACGGAACGCCTACTCTGTGAAGTGCGCATGTGCAATAACTAAATTTGCCTTTGCACTCCTTCTAAACAACGCGATTTTTAAAACCTTTGCAAAGGGTAAAATGTACAAGCCTTAGTCCACTCTGTTCATAACATATTTTTAGTTTTGGAAACAGAAAACTGTACAGTCGTGGCCAAAAGTTTTGAGAATGACACAAATATTAATTTTCACAAAGTCTGCTGCCTCAGTATGTATGATGGCAATTTGCTTATACTCCAGAATGTTACGAAGAGTGATCAAATGAATTGAAATGAATTGCAAAGTCCCTCTTTGCCATGCAAATTAACTGAATCCCCAAAAATGCATTTCAGTCCTGCCACAAAAGGACCAGCTGACATCATGTCAGTGATTCTCTTGTTAATACAGGTGTGAGTATTGACAAGGACAAGGCTGGAGATCACTCTGTCATGCTGATTGAGTTCGAATAACAGACTGGACGCTTCAAAAGGAGGGTGGTGCTTGGAATCATTGTTCTTCCTCTGTCAGCCATGGTTACCTGCAAGGAAACACGTGCTGTTGTCACGTTCCTGACCTGTTTTCTGTTGTTTTGTATGTGTTTAGTTGGTCAGGGTGTGAGTTGGGGTGGGTAGTCTATGTTATGTGTTTTCTATGTTGGGTTAATGTGTTGCCTGGTATGGTTCTCAATTAGAGGCAGGTGTTTGACGTTACCTCTGATTGAGAACCATATTAAGGTAGGTTGTTCTCACTGTTTGTTTGTGGGTGATTGTTCCTGTGTCTGTGTATACCACATGGGACTGTTTTGTTTGTTCGTTCGTTTTAGGTAGTCTGTTCCTGTTCGTGCGTTCTTCGTCTGTATGTAAGTTCGTTTGTTTCAGGTCTGTTGCCTTCGTTTATTGTTTTGTAGTTTGTTCTAGTGTTCATTAGTGTTTCGTCTTTCATTTAATTAAATCAGTATGTATTCATCACCCGCTGCGCCTTGGTCCGTTCATTCACCACAAGACGAACGTTACAGAATCACCCACCAACAAAGGATCAAGCAGCGGTGTAACGGGAGAGAGCAACAGCGCACGAAGGAGGAATGGACATGGGAGGATGTTTTGGACGGCAAGGGTTGCTACACATGGGAGGAGATCCTGGCTGGAAAGGATCGCCTCCCATGGGAACAGCTGGAGGCAGCTCGGAGAGCGGAGGCAACCGGAGAGAGGAACCGGCGTTATGAGGGGACGGGTCTAGCACGGAAGCCCGAGAGGCTCACCCAAAAATTTCTTGGGGGGGGGGGGGGGGGGGGGCTAAAGGGTAGTGTGGCGAGGGCAGGTAGGAAACCTGCGCCCACTTCCCATGCTTACCGTGGAGAGCGGGAGTACGGGCAGACACCGTGTTATGCGGAAGAGCGCACGGTGTCTCCTGTACGGGTGCATAGCCCGGTGCGGGTTATTCCACCTCCCCGCACTGGGCGGGCTAGAGTGAGCATTGAGCCAAGTGCCATGAAGCCGGCTCTACATATCTGGCCTCCAGTACGTCTCCTCGGGCCGGTGTACATGGCACCAGCCTTACGCATGGTGTCCCCGGTTCGCCAACACAGCCCAGTGCGGGTTATTCCACCTCCCCGCACTGGACGGGCTACGGGGAGCATGCAACCAGGTAAGGTTGGGCAGGCTCAGTGCTCAAGGGAGCCAGTACGCCTGCACGGTCCGGTATATCCGGCGCCACCTTCCCGCCCCAGCTCAGTACCACCAGTGCCTACACCATGCACCAGGCTTCCAGTGCGTCTCCAGAGCCCTGTTCCTCCTCCACGCACTCTCCCTGTGGTGCGTGTCTCCAGCTCAGTGCCTCCAGTTCCGGCACCACGCATCAAGCCTCCTGTGCGTCTCCAGAGCCCTGTACGCACTGTTCCTTCTCCCTGCACTCACCCTGAGGTGCGTGCCCTCAGCCCGGTACCACCAGTGCCGGTACCACGCACCAGGCCTATAGTGCGCTTTGAGAGTCCAGTGTGCCCTGTTCCTGCTCCCCGCACTAGCCTTGAGGTGCGTGTCTCCAGTCCGGTACCACCAGTTCCGGCACCACGCACCAGGCCTGCTGTGCGCCTCAGCAGGTCGGAGTCGGCCGTCTGCTCAACGCCGCCTGCACTGCTTGTCTGCCCAGCGCCGTCTGAGCCATCCGTCTGCCCAGCGCCGTCTGAGCCATCCGTCTGCCCAGCGCCGCCTGCACTGCTCGTCTGCCCAGCGCCGTCTGAGCTGCCTGCACTGCTCGTCTGCCCAGCACCGTCTGAGCTGCCTGCCTGTCCAGCACCGTCTGAGCTGCCTGCCTGTCCAGCGCCATCTGAGCCATCTGTCTGCCCAGCGCCGTCTGAGCCATCTGTCTGCCCAGCGCCATCTGAGCCATCTGTCTGCCCAGCGCCGTCTGAGCCATCTGTCTGCCCAGCGCCGTCTGAGCCATCTGTCTGCCCAGCGCCGTCTGAGCCATCTGTCTGCCCAGCGCCGTCTGAGCCATCTGTCTGCCCAGCGCCGTCTGAGCCATCTGTCTGCCCAGCGCCGTCTGAGCCATCTGTCTGCCCAGCGCCGTCTGAGCCATCCGTCTGCCACGAGCCATTAGAGCCGCCCTTCTGTCCCGAGCCATTAGAGCCGTCCGTCAGTCAGGAGCCGCTAGAGCCGTCCGTCAGTCAGGAGCCGCCAGAGCCGCCAACCAGTCAGGAGCCGCCAGAGCCGCCAGCCAGTCAGGAGCTGCCAGAGCCGCCAGCCAGTCAGGAGCTGCCAGAGCCGCCAGCCAGTCAGGAGCTGCCAGAGCCGCCAGCCAGTCAGGAGCTGCCAGAGCCGCCAGCCAGTCAGGAGCTGCCAAAGCCGCCAGCCAGTCATGAGCTGCCCTACAGTCATGAGCTGCCCTACAGTCATGAGCTGCCCTACAGTCATGAGCTGCCCTCCAGTCATGAGCTGCCCTCCAGTCATGAGCTGCCCTCCAGTCATGAGCTGCCCTCCAGTCATGAGCTGCCCTCCAGTCATGAGCTGCCTTCCAGTCATGAGCTGCCCTCCAGTCATGAGCTGCCTTCCAGTCATGAGCTGCCTTCCAGTCATGAGCTGCCCCACAGTCATGAGCTGCCCTCCAGTCATGAGCTGCCCTCCAGTCATGAGCTGCCCTCCAGTCATGAGCTGCCTTCCAGTCATGAGCTGCCCCACAGTCATGAGCTGCCTTCCAGTCATGAGCTGCCTTCCAGTCATGAGCTGCCCCACAGTCATGAGCTGCCCCACAGTCCGGAGCTGCCCCACAGTCATGAGCTGCCACCCAGTCCGGAGCTGCCACCCAGTCCGGAGCTGCCACTCAGTCCGGAGCTGCCACTCAGTCCGGAGCTGCCACTCAGTCCGGAGCTGCCCTACAGTCCGGAGCTGCCCTACAGTCCGGAGCTGCCCTACAGTCCGGAGCTGCCACTCAGTCCGGAGCTGCCAGTAGTCCAGAGTTGTCCCTCTGTCCTAAGCTACCTCTCTGTCCGGAGCGATCTCTCTGTCCTGAGCTACCTCTCTGTCCTGAGCTACCTCTGTGTCCTGAGTTGTCTCCTCTATTTAGGAGGGGCGTTGGTGAAGGTTCCTGGACCATGGTCGGGGGCGAGGGTCGCCACTCAAGGGATGCCAAGGAGGGGGACAAAGACAGTGGTGGAGTGGTGTCCTCGTCCACCGCCGGAGCCGCCACCGCGGACAGATGCCCACCCAGACCCTCCCCTTGAGTTTTAGGGGTGCGCCCGGAGTTCGCACCTTGATGGGGGGGGGGGGTTCTGTCACGTTCCTGACCTGTTTTCTGTTGTTTTGTATGTGTTTAGTTGGTCAGGGCGTGAGTTGGGGTGGGTAGTCTATATTATGTGTTTTCTATGTTGGGTTAATGTGTTGCCTGGTATGGTTCTCAATTAGAGGCAGGTGTTTGACGTTTCCTCTGATTGAGAACCATATTAAGGTAGGTTGTTCTCACTGTTTGTTTGTGGGTGATTGTTCCTGTGTCTGTGTATACCACATGGGACTGTTTCGTTTGTTCGTTCGTTTTAGGTAGTCTGTTCCTGTTCGTGCGTTCTTCGTCTGTATGTAAGTTCGTTTGTTTCAGGTCTGTTGCCTTCGTTTATTGTTTTGTAGTTTGTTCTAGTGTTCATTAGTGTTTCGTCTTTCATTTAATTAAATCAGTATGTATTCATCACCCGCTGCGCCTTGGTCCGTTCATTCACCACAAGACGAACGTTACAGCTGTCATCATTGCTTTGCACAAAAATGGCTTCACAGGCAAGGATATTGCTGCCAGTAAGATTGCACCTAAATCAACCATTTATCGGATCATCAAGAACTTCAAGGAGAGTGGTTCAATTGTTTTGAAGAAGGCTTCAGGGCGCCCAAGAAAGTCCAGCAAGCGCCAGGACCGTCTCCTAAAGTTGATTCAGCTGCGGGATCGGGGCACTACCAGTACAGAGCTTGCTCAGGAATGGCAGCAGGCAGGTGTGAGTGCATCTGCACGCACAGTGAGGCAAAGACTTTTGGAGGATGGCTTGGTGTCAAGAAGTGTAGCAAAGAAGCCCCTTCTCTCCAGAAAAAACATCAGGGACAGACTGATATTCTGCAAAAGGTACAGGGATTGGACTGTTGAGGACTGTGGTAAAGTCATTTTCTCTGATGAATCCCCTTTCCGATTGTTTGAGGCATCCGGAAAAAAGCTTGTCCGGAGAAGACAAGGTGAGCGCTACCATCAGTCCTGTGTCATGCCAACAGTATAGGATCCTGAGACCATTCATGTGTGGGGTTGCTTCTCAGCCAAGGGAGTGGGCTCACTCACAATTTTGCCTAAGAACACAGCCATGAATAAAGAATGGTACCAACACATCCTCCGAGAGCAACTTCTCCCAACCATCCAGGAACAGTTTGGTGACGAACAATGCCTTTTCCAGCATGATGGAGCACCTTGCCATAAGGCAAATGTGATAACTAAGTGCCTCGGGAAACAAAACATCGATATTTTTGGTCTGGCGGTGGACATTAGCCTTGTGGCAAATTGAACCGCTCATGCCAGGAAACTCCCCAGACCTTAATCCCATTGAGAACTTGTGGTCAATCCTCAAGAGGTGGGTGGACAAACAAAAGCCCACATATTCTGACAAACTCCAAGCATTGATTATGCAAGAATGGGCTGCCATCAGTCAGGATGTGGCCCAGAAGTTAATTGACAACAGGGTCAACACTGGAAATATTGACTCTTTGCATCAACTTCATGTAATTGTCAATAAAAGCCTTTGACACTTATGAAATTCTTGTAGTTATACTTCAGTATTCCATAGTAACATCTGACAATATCTAAAGACACTGAAGCAGCAAACCTTGTGGAAATTAATATTTGTTTCATTCTCAAAACTTTTGGCCACGACTGAATTGAGATCAAATGTTTCATTGATGAGAAAATTTGCAGAATGTCAACCAAAATCCATCTTGTTCCATCTTCTCTCTCCATATTTGGTAGTGAGTGGAAACGCCTAGCGGATGCTTCACATTTATACAGCTGGTGAACTATCTGTCTCATTGTTCTGTCTGCGGTACTACCCCACAAAGTGCTGCTGAGGCTTAATGTAGATCTTCGTTGCAAAACAGTGTGTTTTAATCATTTATTTGGTGACATGTGAATATACAGTTGAAGTCGGAAGTTTACATACATCAAGGCCAAATACATTCAAACTCAGTTTTTCACAATTCCTGACATTTAATCCTAGTAAAAAGTCCCTGTCTTAGGTCAGATAGGATCACCACTTTATTTTAAGAATGTGAAATGTCAGAAAATTAGTAGAGAGAATGATTTATTTCAGCTTTCTTTTCTTTCATCACATTCCCAGTGGGTTAGAAGTTTACATACACTCAATTAGTATTTTATAGCATTGCCTAGAAATTGTTTAACTTGGGTGAAACGTTTCAGGTAGCCTTCCACAAGCTTCCCACAATAAGTTGGGTGAATTTTGGCCCATTCCTCCTGACAGAGCTGGTGTAACTGAGTCAGGTTTGTAGGCCTCCTTGCTCGCACACGCTTTTTCAGTTCTGCCCACACATTTTCTATAGGATTGAGGTCAGGGCTTTGTGATGGCCACTCCAATACCTTGACTTTGTTGTCCTTAAGCCATTTTGCCACAACTTTGGAAGTATGGTTGGGGTCATTGTCCATTTGGAAGACCCATTTGCGACCAAGCTTTAACTTCCTGACTGATGTCTTGAGATGTTGCTTCAATACATCCACGTCATTTTCCTCCCTCATGATGCCATCTATTTTGTGAAGTGCACCAGTCCCTCCTGCAGCAAAGCACCCCAACAACATGATGCTCGCACCCCCTTGCTTCACGGTTGGGATGGTGTTCTTCGGCTTGCAAGCCGCTTTTCCCCTTTTTCCTCCAAACATAACGATGGTCATTATGGAAAAACAGTTCTATTTTTGTTTCATCAGACCAGAGGACATTTCTCCAAAAAGTACGATCTTTGTCCCAATGTGCAGTTGCAAACCATAGTCTGGCTTTTTTTATGGCGGTTTTGGAGCAGTGGCGTCTTCCTTGCTGAGCGGCCTTTCAGATTATGTCGATATAGGGACTCGTTTTACTGTGGATATAGATGTTTTTGTACCCGTTTCCTCCAGCATCTTCACAAGGTCCTTTGCTGTTGTTCTGGGATTGATTTCCACTTTTTGCACCAAAGTACGTTCATCTCTAGGAGACAGAATGCATGTCCTTCCTGAGCGGTATGACGGCTGCGTGGTTCCATTGTGTTTATACTTGCGTACTATTGTTTCTACTAATGGACATGGTACCGTCAGGCATTTGGAAATTGCTCCCAAGGATGAACCAGACTTGTGGGGGTCTACAATTGTTTTTCTGAGGTCTTGGCTGATTTATTTTGATTTTACCATGATGTCAAGCAAAGAGGCAGTGAGTTTGAAGGTAGGCCTTGAAATACATCCACAGGTACACCTCCAATTGAGTCAAATGATGTCAATTAGCCTATCAGAAGCTTCTAAAGCCATGACATCATTTTCTGGAATTTTCCAAGCTGTTTAAAGGCACAGTCAACTTAGTGTATGTAAACTTCTGACCCACTGGAATTGATACAGTGAATTATAAGGGAAATTATGTCTGTAAACAATTAGTGGAAACATTACTTGTGTCATGCACAAAGTAGAGGTCCTAACCGACTTGACAAAACTATAGTATGTTAACAAGAAATTTGTGGAGTGGTTGAGAAACGAGTTTTAATGACTGCAACCTAAGTGTATGTAAACTTCCGACTTCAACTCTATTTAGTATAGTTTTATCTAAAAAGCATAACTTATTTTTATGTTACGCTATTTTTATTAAATTCACTGAGGAGGATGTCCTCCCTTTCTTCTTCTGAGGAGCCTCCACTGATGTACACTCTTTGAAAAAAGGGTTCCAAAAGGATTATACTGCTGTCCCCATAGGAGAACCCTTCTGGGTTCCAGGTAGAATCCTCTGTGTAAGGCACTGGTGTCAAACTCATTCCACAGAGGGCCGAGTGTCTGTGGGATTTCGCTCCTCTCTTGTACTTGATTAATTAAGGTCACTAATTAGCAAGGAACTCCCCACACCTAGTTGTCTAGGGCTTAATTGATAGGGGGAAAAAACAATTAGCAGACACTAGGCCCTCCATGGAATGAGTTTGACAAAGGGTTCTACATTGAACTCAAAGGGCTACATTGAATTAAAACGTTTTTTTACCTGGAACCAAAAGGGTTCTACCTTGAATCAAAAGGGTTCCACCTGGAACCAAAAGGATTCTACCTGGAACCAATAAGCGTTCATCAAAGTGTTTTCCAAAGGACACAGCTGAAGAACCCTTTTAGGTTCTAGATAGCACCTTTTTTTCCTAACAGTGTAGCATCAAGAAAATGTATAAATTAGTCAAAAGTGCTATTTGACTTGGACCATTATCATCCGAAATGCTACACAAAACAAATGTTCTTATTGAGTGAATTTCTTTTCTGTTTCTTTCTTCAATGTGATAACATTTTGTACTCATGTTTTCATTTACACATACTCTTTGATTGCTTTGGAGCGTTTTACCTGAGCGTTTGGTGCGCTCTCACCTGTCTGAGTTGTTGAACAACCCGAATACAGGGAAGGCGCTCACAAACATGCCTGTATTTATACTTGACCATAGAGTTTGCTAGAGGGCACACATGGCACGAATGCCCTCTCTACTGTACACCTCCATGCCCCTGACTGGGGGAATTCTGAAAAGTACGGCAGCACAATGTTTGAAGTTCACATTTAGCCTTTAATCTAAACATTTGTCTTCGGATATGAGGGCCCAGTTTCCTCACACAGTACGTGGCTCTGTGGTTGATTGGGTCGGAGGTTAACATCCCGCTTCCGCCTGACCAACTTTCACTCCTTCTCTGTCTAACCCTAACCCACAGAGAAAATAATGGTGGAATTTCACACAAATTCTCCTTAAACCCTATTCAGTCTTGAAATATGTTGATTTAACATGGACTTTACATTTTTGGGACTTAATTAAGTCCATGTTTTATTGATTCCATGTTAAGTCTACTTATCTCAAGACTGAATTGGGCCCAATGTGCTCAGTGTAAGAAGAGTAGTTCAGCACAGCAGTTTATTCCTGAAAACTGGCTGAGCGGACAAAGGCAGTGTTTTGACAGGCAAAAGACCAGGGTTCACATCCACCTCCTCACATGAAGGCTGGACCACATGTTACTTCTACTATGCATCTTGATCGTAACAACATTTATAATCTTACAATGGGCCTGGCAACTGTAGCCTATAATTAATGCCAATGTCAACCCTAGGAAAAGTCTTCAATTCCCCATGTCTAATCAAAATATTGACTGAAAATCATCATCATCATCAATATTTATACTATACATAATTTGCAATGTAAAACCATTTGATTGTATGAGAGACACAGTCTGCCAAACATTATTTTTTGTGTTTTGATGCTGCCTTTTACATGCACTGAAACACCAAGTGTTTTCACAACACTTTCTTGATACAATTATTCAGATTGAAGAACCACTTTGGGTGTTTCAGAGTACTTCTATTCTGTTTTTTAAATCCATTCAGTGTATCAGAACACTGACATTGGGTTTACATTCAAACACCCTCCAAACACCAGATCTCAGCTTAGGTGAGGTACTTTTCATGGTAATACTACACGATGATGGTGTTTTGAGTCGCTCTATTTTAACAGTGTGGAAGTAATCACCCATGCATTACAGGGTTGACTCCATGGCAAGTACTCACATTTCCTCAAGGATACTGACTCATAAATGTCCATATGGCCTCTTATCCAAACACATAAGGAAGGAGATGGAGGTATTTAGGTGAAAAAGCCAGAGAATAGTTTATATGTGATTATGTGTTTATGGTGGCAGGCAGACAAGCTGTTAAGAGCGTTGGGCCAGTAACCGAAAGGTCACTGCTTCGAGTCCCCGAGCCGAGTAGGTGCAAAATCTGTCGATGTGCCCTTGAGCAAGGCACTTAAACCTAATTGCTGCTGTAAGTTGCTCTGGATAAGAGTGTCTGTTAAGTAACTAAACTGTTAAAAAACATTATTTTATCAACATGCGACAATAGGTCTAGACTCAAATAGTACATCCAGCTGTTTCACTTTCAATTGCTGTCTTCAGATCAGACAATGTGGGGATGACTGACTGAGCAGCTCATATTAAACATTATTGAATCTTACCCAAAGACCCAGACTGCTGCGATTGAAATTTGATACAGCTGAGCATAGCCCGGCCTGGCTACGGTTGTGAAAGAAATGCCTCAACTGTTTCAAATCTTTGTGTGGAAATGAATCTCGTTTTATCTAGTCACCCAAGCATTTCTTAGCCTATTAGAGAAACAGAGCTTCACTGAGGATCTGAGAGCTTCAAGACTTTTATGTCATATGTTTCCACAAAGATTCAAAGCCATTTGAGAGAGGCAGTATAGTCATGCTGTTTCGTATAGAGTTTGTGCTTCACGTTGTGCTTCATATCATATCTATGGCTGGGAGTCATTTAAAGGTGTAGTGGAGCCAGCGCTGCACTCTGCACTACCGACAGTACGCCTTTTAAGTGCAATTTCCCAGACGTTCGGAGTGCAATGTGCTTGTCGACAACACACCTTTGATTGAATCCCGGGCTATGGATGTTTCTTGTGCAGAACAGGTTTGTTTTGCCTGTCTGTTGACATAAGGATAGGCACCCAAGGTCAGTGTTAGACCTGTCTGAAGGTTTCTGCCATAGACAGGTCTGTATAACCCACTCCCCTGGTTGTCATGTCATAATCCAGCTCCAATGGATCAGTCCTCTGATCCGTAAATGTGCTTGTATGGTGAGCCAAGGCATGGGAAAATTCAAACACCTTTCCTACAGTTGCTCCTGGATGTGAGGGAGAGGAAGGGAGAGAAAGAGAGAAGGATAATTATAATTGGTCTTAACTTGAAAGGGTACAGGCTCTGAAGCTGGCACACACACGTCACGTTTGATGAATTAGAGATGAAAACAGCACGTAGACACACTCTTTAATTGGAGCTCAGAGGAATGCTCATGCAGTCCCCTCTACTCCTCCTGATTATTCTACCTAAAGATTTCAATATGACTTGTTGGAAAGAGTCAACAGAGTCTTCAAATTCAGTTAAAACCTCTGAAAAGGGTTATCTTGTTGTGGTCTACCGTTGGTCATCCACACTGAGCACAGCTACAGTAGCCCACGACTTCCCTCATGTAGATGTCAGAGTTAAAGAAGGTGACAGTGGAGTATGAGATGATGACTGCTTTTTAATGCCTTCTCTTACTAATCTGTAATTGTAAAAGCTATTCTGAAGGAAAAAACTACTTGTAAAATCAAATTTACGTAATGTCATGGTAGAGTTAAATACAGTTATATACAATGGTGTGGTAAGGTGGCATAATACTGATTTTCAGAATATCAATCCACTAATGTGTCTTTAGTTGAAAAGGTCAAAGATAAATGCATATTCTAAAAGACCACCAGAGGCAGGGTTATTCAACTCTGACCCTACAAGGTATGGACTACTGCTGGTTTCCTGTTCGACCTGATAATTAATTGCACCCACCTGGTGTCCCAGGTCTAAATCAGTCCCTGATCAGGGGGGAGAATAAAAATACAAACAGTGGAACTGGGTTCGAGATGCAGATTTGAATTTGAGGGATCTAAAGTAATCCAGAGTCCATATGTTTGTTTTGTTAGTTACATTTATTTAATTCTCTACTATGTTAATATATTATGAAAGTATTGGCTAATAATACTATATGGGCTACGCTTTTATCAGTTTATTATAATGTTATTACAATCCTTTCACAACATATAGGCTAAGCAGGCAAAGCAAAATACTGTTAGAGCATATAGTTGTCTACTCAGGGGACTTTTATGACAGTAGAGTAAGAGCTAGCTGGAGTTGAAATACTTTTATCAGACGGAAATGGAGTGTTAGCTTCCTCTCCTTTATGGCCTGAGATGAGTGTATTCCTGAATGCTTCCCGTGCTTGAGCGAAGGTGGAGATGGAGGAAAAGTGCCTTTGCATTTTTACCCTGAGTGTCTTTTTATGTGTATGTCATGACATCCATTAATACACAGAATTTAAATTGAACTGAATAGAACTGCTTCTTGAGATCTGGCTCGACTAGTGGTTGAAGTGGGCCTGTGCTGACCGCTATCGAGAACCGGAATCTCAAATGTTTTACCGCTTGAGTACCAGGAGCTCTTATAGAACAGGTCAAAGACTTGTTTGGTTGTTATTTTCGTTTAATTAGTAGCATATACGATTACTTTTTTTTAATAACATAGCTACGGTTACCATGGTACCTGAGTATGTGATGTCAGCACAAATCCCTAGATAGATGTTCAGTCTCCACAGTACAGCATATAGAGAGGAAACATTAGATGGCTGCAAACAGCAAGCAGCGAACATAAAAAATAAATAAAAAACACGTTGAGACAATAAATCCAGAGGCGAGAGCCGTGCTACTAATCTGTCTGTTGTCAGGGTGACGTATGTTCCCAGAGCTGGGGATGAGGTCGCGGGTGCTAGCCAAGCACATTCTGCTGGCGTCGCCCCATTTATGTTCCTGACGGATTGACATGGAGGTGTGCGTCAAGTTCTGCTGGGGCTGGAGCAGGGGTGGGTGTTGATGTTGAAAGAATGGCTCTGCAATGGATGGCTTTTGTTTAATGGGCTCCTGGCCAGTTCTGCTGTTTTGTTTTCTGGCATCGTTTCCTATGACCGAAAAGAGCTTCTGGACATCAGAACACTGATCACTAACCACGATTAGGATGCAAATTTCTACTTCAACGAGTCAGCGGTGCAGGACATACTTCTCACCACGGATCAGGCCCTAAACCCCGATACTCGGAAAAGGAAGGAGCGGCGTAAGAGAGGCCGGCGTGCAGGCATCCCGTCGAAACTACGTCGGCGAGTAAATAATCCGCCTCTGCCCTTCCACTGGAAACCTTCTTCTTGTTTTTAGGTGATTGGAGTGCAACCCGGTGTGGTCGTCTGCAGCAATAGCCCATCCATGACAAGGACTGACGAGTTGTGCTTTCTGAGATGCCATTCTGCAGTACAACACTGTTGTTCTGGGCCATTATTTGCATGTTTGTGGCCCGCCTGTTAGCTTGTACAATTCTTGCCATTCTCCTTCGACCTCTCATCAACAAACTGTTTTCTTCCACAGGACTGCCGCTGACTGGATATTTTTGTTTGCTGCACCAAAGGCGGTGGCGGTCATGACGTTTTGTCAGACGGTAATTGTAATGCAAATAGCTGCCGGTCTCACAATAGTTGGCCGTTTATTAACATAAACATGTTTAGGAAGTATCAACACTTTAAAAAGTGGAATAAATCAGTTTAATATAGTCATCACCATAAAATCCATTATTTATTCAGTTGTGATAGACCTATAAACCTGCGAATCTCTTAGAAATCAAAACATAAAGGCTGCATTGTGCAACTCTAAATGGATGATTTGGAAAAAGTTGCAATAAAAGGTATGCGCTCTGATCCTTCCACTTCCAGTGGTGAGCGAGAGAAAATGGCATTGCTGTCACTTTAAATCCATCTCCCATTGATTAAATACACCACATGAGCAACATTATGTGGAACCCTGCTCGTCGAACATCTCAATCCAAAATTATGGGCATTAATATGGAATTGGTCGCCCCTTTGCTGCTATAACAGCCTCCCCTCTTCTGGGAAGGCTTTCCACTAGATATTGGGACATTGCTGCGGGGACTTGCTTCCATTCAGCCACAAGTGCCTTAGTGAGGTCGGCACTGATGTTGGGCGATTAGGCCTGGCTCGCAGTCGGCATACCAATTCATCCCTAAGGTGTTTGATGGGGTTGAGGTCAGGGCTCTGTGCAGGCCAGTCAAGTTCTTCCACACCGATCTCGACAAACCATTTCTGTATGGACTTTGCTTTGTGCACTGGGGCATTGTCAAGCTGAAACAGGAAAGGGCCTTCCCCAAACCGTTGCAACAAAGTTGGAAGCACAGAATCATCTAGAATATCATTGTATGCTGTAGCGTTAAGATTTCCCTTCACTGGAACTAAAGGGGCCTGAACCATGAAAAACAGCCCCAGACTATTATTCCTCCTCCACAAAACTTTACAGTCAGCAAAGGAACTGTTCTTCGGTAGCTTCATGAAATTAGTTTCCATGGCCAAGCAGCCGCACACAAGCCTAAGATCAACATGCACAATGCCAAGCGTTGGCTGGAGTGGTGTAAAGCTCGCCGCCATTGGACTCTGGATCATTGGAAACACGTTCTCTGGAGTGATGCATTCGGGCAGGTAGCGTTTTCCTGTCATTTTCCACAAAACCCAGATGTGTCCGTCGAACTGCCAGATGGTGAAACATGATTCATCACTCCAGAGAACACGTTTCCACTACTCCAGAGTAAAATGGCGGCAAGCTTTACACCACTTCAGCCGACGCTTGGCATTGTGATGGCTTGTTTGCGGCTGCTCGGCCATGAAGCTCCCAACGAACAGTTCTTGCACTGACGTTGCTTCCAGTTTGGAACTCCGTAGTGAGTGTTGCAACCGAGGACAGACATGTTTTACAAGCTTCAGCACTCGGCGGTCCCCTTCTGTGAGCTTGTGTGGCCTACCACTTTGAGGTGTAACTCTAGTAGGGCAGAAATTTGACGAACTGACTTGTTGGTCATTCTACTGCCAATGTTTGTCTATTGCATGGCTATGTGCACGATTTTATACACCTGTCAGCAACGGGTGTGGCTGAACTAGCCGAATCCACAACTTTTGTATATATAGTGTACCTAACTTGGCAGAACTTTATATGCACCAGATTCATTCATGTAGAAACAAGGCAACAGTAAACATGTCACCCCCCCACCCACCATGTCACCCCCCCACCCACCATGTCACCCCCCCCCCCCCCCCCCCCACCCAATTGAGATAACGCGTGTGACTAACACATTTCAGTTATCGTGTGTGAACACAGATTATCAATTATATTGACCAGATGCTCAAGTGGCCAGGCATGGAAGGTAGTTAGCATGGGTACCAGTCTCTTTACCTAATCGCGTGTGACTAACGTATGAACGGACAGACGGAATGGACAGACACCGATCCACAGTCCCCTCCCCAATTTCATTTGATTAAAGAGTTTGTCTTGTTACCCAGCATTCTTTGAAGTGTTCATTTTTACATTTATATTTTGGTCATTTAGCAGACGCTTTTATCCAGAGCAACTTTAGTCAGTGTCTTCAACAAAGGTAGATTAAATAACTACATGTAAAAAGTTAAATGTTTCTGTACCCGTTGCTGAGAAGTGGTCTATTGGTTGGGTAAATGTTTCTTAACTACTGCGTGTTCCCGAAGCTACGGAAAAGGCTCACAGAAGTGCTAGAGACAGATGGAAGCATTAATGTTCCCTACTGAAATCACCTTCATGCGTTGTTAATTGGGAACAAAACTTTTTAAATATGACATAGTGTTCCCTTCATCAAATTGAACATAGTCAAGTCAAAGAGCTAGGACTGACACCATTGATTACATGTAGGAGGTATTTGTTCCCGTTGTGTTGAAACATGATTACATGAATACATTTTGTCAATCAGACATAATACTTTATTATTATTATTTCAATAATCCAATAACATTTGAATAACATATACATTAATACATCTGTAATAATAATTTAATGTAAAAATAACCTGTTTCCATTTGGTTTTGCCATTGTCCAAAATGTTATAATACACTGGAACTATGACACACCATTTTGATCCATTGTGCAATTGTCTGTAAACCTCTTTAGTTGTGCAGCTCTGAGAGTGGAAACCTGACTTGTGATGATGATTCTATGATTCTGTGGGTATAATTATGCCAGTGTCTCCTGGCTATCTGGCATATATCAATAGTTAACACTCTGGATCCTTAGAGTGAGCAGCCCACAGACGTCAGTTCAACGTCTAGCCTGCTACTGATATTAGCCTGACTGAGTTGTCAATTAACAGGAGCTCAATGTGGAACAAATTAAGCCTGAAACCTGAAGCCTGATGTTGAGTTAAAACCACACAAAGAAAGTTTGGGTGTTGATTTGTTGTTGTTGTTGTGCGTAATCAAAATTGTTTTCCCACTTTGATACAATATGGACAAAACTATGCTGAGACAATGTTGATTCAATGTGTTTGAGACCAGTGGGATCAGGGCTCAGGGTGTTGTGTGTGTGTGTTGGCTTCCAGCTCTGTTAATCCTCTCTCTCTCTGCTCCTCTGCATCAGAGGCTTCTCATCTCTTACCCTTCCCTCCCTCCCATCTTATCCCTTTTCCTCTCCTTATCTTCTCCTGTCTTCACTTCTCCCCCCTCTCCTTTATTTTCCTCTCTGCTCCATTTACTTCCCTCTACTCTCCTCCCCCCATTTCCTCTATACTTCCTAATCTCTCCCCTCCTCCCCTCTTTCCTCCTCTACCGTCCCTTCCTGTAGCCTCTCCTCCCCCCTCTCCTCTCCTGTCTTCTCCATTCCTCCCCATCTCCTCCCTCCCCTGCCACATCTTCCCTCCTGTCCTCTCCTCCCCCTCTCCTCTCCTGTCTTCTCCATTCCTCCCCATCTCCTCCCTCCCCTGCCACATCTTCCCTCCTGTCCTCTCCTCCCCCTCTCCTCTCCTGTCTTCTCCACTCCTCCCCATCTCCTCCCTCCTCTGCCACATCTTCCCTCCTGTCCTCTCCTCCCCCTCTCCTCTCCTGTCTTCTCCATTCCTCCCCATCTCCTCCCTCCCCTGCCACATCTTCCCTCCTGTCCTCTCCTCCCCCCTCTCCTCTCCTGTCTTCTCCATTCCTCCCCATCTCCTCCCTCCCCTGCCACATCTTCCCTCCTGTCCTCTCCTCCCCCTCTCCTCTCCTGTCTTCTCCACTCCTCCCCATCTCCTCCCTCCCCTGCCACATCTTCCCTCCTGTCCTCTCCTCCCCCTCTCCTCTCCTGTCTTCTCCATTCCTCCCCATCTCCTCCCTCCCCTGCCACATCTTCCCTCCTGTCCTCTCCTCCCCCTCTCCTCTCCTGTCTTCTCCATTCCTCCCCATCTCCTCCCTCCCCTGCCACATCTTCCCTCCTGTCCTCTCCTCCCCCTCTCCTCTCCTGTCTTCTCCATTCCTCCCCATCTCCTCCCTCCCCTGCCACATCTTCCCTCCTGTCCTCTCCTCCCCATCTCCTCTCCATGTTTACTGTTCTGCTGCTTGGCAGTATGCTAAACTGTAGTATATACAGCTCTGTTCTGACTGTGTAACCTGCTACTAGCTCCAGGTCTTACGCTGTGTCTAAACTCTGTAACCACATGGACCATACAAGCCTGCCACGGTCACTGTATCTGCTACTATACTCTAGTTGTCAATGTTATACTTTTTGCTACAGTTTACTCTGTATACAAAACATTAGGAGGATGGTACATGATAGCATGATTATTAATGTCATTGCAATGATACAATGATGTCTTGAAATGACAAACCTTGCATTTTGCAGCAGTTTGCATCTAGGAGGTGCATGCTCAAAGCTACACCCAGGTCAAAGTTTAGAGGGTGTTCAGGTCCATCTACCTGGTCGTACTGGCTGTGTAACTGGGCTGGTCTAGTTCCCTTCCTATTGACATGACCCAAAGTGACAGCCATGGGATTTCCTGCTTGGCTAACAGGAAGATTGACTGTTCTAACAGGTAACACTTTCACCAGGATTTGTCCAAGATTGTGAGGCTGCCTCCATTTTGTGGAGCATTTATACCTGGCATTATGTTGTCACTCTGCTTCAGAAAAATATAGTATTACATCTGAATGACACTTGTGACGTTTACGAAACGTTTAGCTTGTAAACATGCACTACCGTTCAAAAGTTTGGGGTCACTTAGAAATGTCTGTTTTCGAAATAAAAGTACATTTTTCTGTCCATTAAAATGACATCAAATTGATCAGAAATAGTGTAGACATTGTTAATGTTGTAAATGACTATTGTAGCTGTAAACGGCAGATTATTTATGAAATATCTACATAGGCGTGCAGAGGCCCATTATCAGCAACCATCACTCCTGTGTTCCAATGGCACGTTGTGTAAACTAATCCAAATAAATTGTGTGTGAGAACAGCTTGTAACATACATGTGTGAGAACAGCTGGTAAACATACATGTGTGAGAACAGCTGGTAAACATACATGTGTGAGAACAGCTGGTAAACATACATGTGTGAGAACAACTGGTAAACATACATGTGTGAGAACAGCTGGTAAACATACATGTGTGAGAACAGCTTGTAAACATACATGTGTGAGTACAGCTGGTAAACATACATGTGTGAGAACAGCTGGTAAACATACATGTGTGAGAACAGCTGGTAAACATACATGTGTGAGAACAGCTGGTAAACATACATGTGTGAGAACAGCTGGTAAACATACATGTGTGAGAACAGCTGGTAAACATACATGTGTGAGAACAGCTGGTAAACATACATGTGTGAGAACAGCTTGTAAACATACATGTGTGAGAACAGCTTGTAAACATACATGTGAGAACAGCTTGTAAACATACATGTGTGAGAACAGCTGGTAAACATACATGTGTGAGAACAGCTTGTAAACATACATGTGTGAGAACAGCTTGTAAACATACATGTGTGAGAACAGCTTGTAAACATACATGTGTGAGAACAGCTTGTAAACATACATGTGAGAACAGCTTGTAAACATACATGTGTGAGAACAGCTTGTAAACATACATGTGTGAGAACAGCTTGTAAACATACATGTGTGAGAACAGCTGGTAAACATACATGTGTGAGAACAGCTGGTAAACATACATGTGTGAGAACAGCTTGTAAACATACATGTGAGAACAGCTTGTAAACATACATGTGTGAGAACAGCTTGTAAACATACATGTGTGAGAACAGCTTGTAAACATACATGTGTGAGAACAGCTTGTAAACATACATGTGTGAGAACAGCTTGTAAACATACATGTGTGAGAACAGCTGGTAAACATACATGTGTGAGAACAGCTGGTAAACATACATGTGTGAGAACAGCTTGTAAACATACATGTGTGAGAACAGCTTGTAAACGTACATGTGTGAGAACAGCTTGTAAACATACATGTGTGAGAACAGCTTGTAAACATACATGTGTGAGAACAGCTGGTAAACATACATGTGTGAGAACAGCTTGTAAACATACATGTGTGAGAACAGCTTGTAAACATACATGTGTGAGAACAGCTGGTAAACATACATGTGTGAGAACAGCTTGTAAACATACATGTGAGAACAGGACAAAGGAATTTCTTTGTCATGATATTGTTTTTCTTTCATAGTTTCATTTTCTATTTATACAAAAACCAATGCCCTTTCAATGACCTCTCAAAAATCATAATATTATTCAAAAGTGATTGCTGAAGCTTGCAAAGTCGAACAGGTTTGTCCAAACAAACTCGTCATACAATTGTTGATTTCCCTTTCTTTTTTTTGCATAGCTCTGCAGTGCCAACCGAGCTTCCCTTTTGCATCTGTCTCCTTCTTGTCCTCCATATGTTAGTTTTCTCGTTCTCTCCATCAGAGGGGCGTGCTGGAGACTGGAGTCGAGAAGTGAGCGACTTCTCTTGGGCAGTGGTGAGTGAAATGTCTTTCACCACTCACTCTGACAAGCTGTTGGTCTCTCTGGGAGCTCATGAGAGATGGTGAGAGGCATAAGACGTGTCGATCTGGAAGCTGTCCAGAGATGGGGAAGATTCCCCCGTAAAGTGATGGGTTGGGGTGGAGGAAGGGCGGGCGGGAATGAGGTAGGAAGGGAAGGAGGGAGGACATGGTAGCTGTGTTCCCTCACTGCAAACACCAATTCCTCAGAGTGCCAATGAAGTACCATAGCACAGAATGAAGTACCATAGTAGAGAATGAAGTACCATAGCACAGAATGAAGTACCATAGCACATAATGAAGTACCATAGCACAGAATAAAGTACCATAGTAGAGAATGAAGTACCATAGTACAGAATGAAGTACCATAGCACAGAATAAAGTACCATAGTACAGAATGAAATTCTCACAAAGGATGGAAAGGAAAAGGTCAGAACTATAAGAGGACATTTCCTCATCTGTTTTATTTACAGTGTTCCACAGTTAATCCCATTATTTACAGTGTTCCACAGTTAATCCCATTATTTACAGTGTTCCACAGTTAATCCCATTATTTACAGTGTTCCACAGTAAATCCCATTATTTACAGTGTTCCACAGTTAATCCCATTATTTACAGTGTTCCACAGTTAATCCCATTATTTACAGTGTTCCACAGTTAATCCCATTATTTACAGTGTTCCACAGTTAATCCCATTATTTACAGTGTTCCACAGTTAATCACATTATTTACAGTGGTCCACAGTTAATCACATTATTTACAGAGTGTTACGCAGCTTACATTTTTGTCATTTAGAAGAGGCTCTTATCCAGAGCAATTTACAGTAGCGTGTATACATGTTCATACTGGTCCCCTGTGGGAATCAAACCCACAACCCTGGCATTGAAAGCGCCGTGCTCTACCAACTGAGTCACAAGGGACCACAGTTAATCACATTATTTCACACACCAGTTTTGAAATATTAATATGTGGTGAGAAATAGAACATCTATCCCCAGAGGAAATATAGTGAATTGTTAGAATTGGGGTAACTGTAATTGTCTCTCCATAAAGTAACTAACGTACACTACATAACTAAAAGTATGTGGACACCTGCTTGTCTAACATCTCATTACAATATCATGGCCATTAATATGGAGTTGGTCCCCCTTTGCTGTTATAGCAGCCACCACAAACCATTTCTGTGTGGACCTCGCTTGGTGCATGGGAGCAATGTCAGGAAAGGGCCTTTCCCAAACTGTTGCCACAAAATTGGAAGCACAAAATTGCCTATAATGTCATTGTATGCTGTAGCGTTAAGATTTCCCTTCGCTGGAATTAAGGGGCTTACCCCGAACCATGAAAAACAGATTCAAATCATTATTCCTCCTCCACCAAACTTTACAGTTTGCACTATGCAAAGGTAGCGTTGTCCTGGCATCCGCCAAGCCCAGATTCATCCGTCGGACTGCCAGATGGTGAAGCGTGATTCGTCACTCCAGAGAACGTGTTTCCACTGCTCCAGTCCAATGGCGGCAAGCTTTATACCACTCCAGCTGACGCTTGGCATTGCGCATGGTGATCTCAGGCTTGAGTGCGGCTGCTCGGCCATGGAAACCCATTTCATGAAGCTCCTGACAAACAGTTCTTGTGCTAGGCCTCCCCGGTGGTGCAGTGGTCTAGGGCACTGCATCGCAGTGCTAGCTGCGCCACCAGAGTCTCTGGGTTCGCGCCCAGGCTGTGTCGCAGCCGGCCGCGACCGGGAGGTCCGTGGGGCGACGCACAATTGGGCTAGCGTCGTCCGGGTTAGGGAGGGTTTGGCCGGTAGGGATATCCTTGTCTCATCGCGCTCCAACGACTCCTGTGGCGGGCCGGGCGCAGTGCGCGCTAACCAAGGGGGCCAGGTGCACGGTGTTTCCTCCGACACATTGGTGCGGCTGGCTTCCGGGTTGGAGGCGCGCTGTGTTAAGAAGCAGTGCGGCTTGGTTGGGTTGTGCTTCGGAGGACGCGTGGCTTTCGACCTTCGTCTCTCCCGAGCCCGTACGGGAGTTTTAGCGATGAGACAATATAGTAATTACTAGCGATTGGATACCACGAAAATTGGGGAGAAAAGGGGTAAAAAAAAAAAAAAAAAAAAAAAAAAAAAAAAAAAACAGTTCTTGTGCTGACGTTGTTTGGTAGTGAGTGTTGCAGCCCAGGACAGACAATCCTGTTCTGTGAGCTTGTGTGGCCTACCAAATCAAATCAAATCAAAGTTTATTTGTCACGTGTGCCGAATACAACAGTTGTAGACCTTACAGTGAAATGCTTACTTACAGGCTCTAACCAATAGTGCAAAAAAGGTGTTAGGTGAACAATAGGTAAGTAAAGAAATAAATCAACAATAAAAAGACAGGCTATATACAGTAGCGAGGCTATAAAAGTAGCGAGGCTATATACAGACACCGGTTAGTCAGGCTGATTGAGGTAGTATGTACATGTAGATATGGTTAAAGTGACTATGCATATATGATGAACAGAGAGTAGCAGTAGCGTAAAAGAGGGGTTGGCGGGACACAATGCAGATAGCCCGGTTAGCCAATGTGCGGGAGCACTGGTTGGTCGGTCCAATTGAGGTTGTATGTACGTGAATGTATAGTTAAAGTGGCTATGCATATATGATAAACAGAGAGTAGAAGCAGTGTAAAAATAGGGGTTGGGGGGTTGGGGGGGGGCACACAATGCAAATAGTCCGTATAGCCATTTGATTACCTGTTCAGGAGTCTTATGGCTTGGGGGTAAATTCTGTTGAGAAGCCTTTTTGTCCTAGACTTTGCACTCCGGTACCGCTTGCCATGTGGTAGTAGAGCGAACAGTCTATAACTGGGGTGGCTGGGGTCTTTGACAATTTTTAGGGCCTTCCTCTGACACCGCCTGGTGTAAAGGTCCTGGATGGCAGGCAGCTTAGCCCCACGCACTACCCTCTGTAGTGCCTTGCGGTCAGAGGCCGAGCAATTGCCGTACCAGGCAGTTATGCAACCAGTCAGGATGCTCTCGATGTTGCAGCTGTAGAACCATTTGAGGATCTCAGGGCCCATGCCAAATCTTTTCAGTTTCCTGAGGGGGAATAGGCTTTGTCGTGCCCTCTTCACGACTGTCTTGGTGTGTTTGGACCATTCTAGTTTGTTGTTGATGTGGACACCAAGGAACTTGAAGCTCTCAACCTGCTCCACTACAGCCCCGTCGATGAGAATGGGGGCGTGCTCGGTCCTCCTTTTTCTGTAGTCCACAATCATCTCCTTAGCCTTGGTTACGTTGAGGGACAGGTTGTTATTCTCGCACCACCCGGCCAGGTCTCTGACCTCCTCCCTATAGGCTGTCTTGTCGTTGTCGGTGATCAGGCCTACCACTGTTGTGTTGTCTGAAAACTTAATGATGGTGTTGGAGTCGTTCCTGGCCATGCAGTCGTGGGTGAACAGGGAGTACAGGAGGGGACTGAGCACGCACCCCTGGGGAGCTCCAGTGTTGAGGATCAGCATGGCAGATGTGTTGCTACCTACCCTCACCACCTGGGGGCGGCCCGTCAGGAAGTCCAGGATCCAGTTGCAGAGGGAGGTGTTTAGTCCCAGGATCCTTACCTTAGTGATGAGCTTTGAGGGTACTATGGTGTTGAACGAATAGCATTCTCACATAAGTGTTCCTTTTGTCCAGGTGGGAAAGGGCAGTGTGGAGTTCAATAGAGATTGCATCATCTGTGGATCTGTTTGGGCGGTATGCAAATTGGAGTGGGTCTAGGGTTTCTGGGATAATGGTGTTGATGTGAGCCATGACCAACCTTTCAAAGCACTTCATGGCTACGGACGTGAGTGCTACAGGTCTGTAGTCAGTTAGGCAGGTTGCCTTTGTGTTCTTGGGCACAGGGACTATGGTGGTCTGCTTGAAACATGTTGGTATTACAGACTCAATCAGGGACATGTTGAAAATGTCAGTGAAGACACCTGCCAGTTGGTCAGCACATGCCCGGAGCACACGTCCTGGTAATCCATCTGGCCCCGCAGCCTCGTGTATATTGACCTGTTTAAAAGGTCTTACTCACGTCGGCTACGGAGAGCGTGATCACACAGTCGTACGGAACAGCTGATGCTCTCATGCATGCCTCAGTGTTGCTTGCCTCGAAGCAATCATAGAAGTGATTTAGCTCGTCTGGTAGGCTCGTGTCACTGGGCAGCTCGCGGCTGTGCTTCCCTTTGTAGTCTGTAATAGTTTGCAAGCCCTGCCACATCCGACAAGCGTTGGAGCCGGTGTAGGGTGATTCAATCTTAGCTCTGTATTGATGCTTTGCCTGTTTGATGGTTCGTTGCTGGGCATAGCAGGATTTCTTTAAGCTTACGGGTTGGAGTTTCGCACCTTGAAAGCGGCAGCGCTACCCTTTAGCTTAGTGCGAATGTTGCCTGTAATCCATGGCTTCTGTTTGGGGTATGTACGTACAGTCACTGTGGGGACGATATCCTCGATGCACTTATTGATAAAGCCATTGACTGATGTAGTGTACTCCTCAATGCCATTGGAAGAATCCCGGAACATGTTCCAGTCTGTGATAGCCACTTCTCAGTTGAGCCGTTGTTGCTCCTAGACGTTTCCACTTCACAATAACAGCACTTACAGTTGACCGGGGCAGCTCTTGCATGGCAAAAATTTGATTTACTAACTTGTTGGAAAGGTGGCATCCTATGATGGTGCCTCATTGAAAGTCACTGAGTTCTTCAGCAAAGCCATTCTACTGCCAATGATTGTCTATGGAGATTTGCATGACTTTGTGCTCAATTTTATTCACCTGTCAGCAACGGTTTGGCTGAAATTGCCAAATCCACTGATTTGAAGGGGTGTCCACTTACTTTTGTATGAATAGTGTATATGTCGTTTGTATATGATGTGTATAGTGTATGTTCAAGTTGAAACAGATCTAGTAGGGACTTGCCTGCTTATGGATGCTCCAACATGAAGTGTGTAATTCACATTGTAAGTGTCGAGGTGAACCCTTGGGTAATGCACCCTACTGTCAAGAAGATTAAACTCTGTTCAGTCAAATCTAAAAGCACTTCCGAGGCTTTCTGAACAGTTGGCACGTTAGTCGACTTGGTTTTATCATTGCAGAGGAGTCAGAATCAGGGCAAAGTCTTTCCTGAGCCTTTGTTTAAGAGTGCATATTGCATTGTCTCTCTAAGGCTAGTTCACTTATGGTGTTCCTCTCCTCTATTCAGGGAACTCTCAGTGGTGTTGGAGTTTGGAGTGCTGCTGACATGAAAGAATGTTCTGTTGTGTTCTAGATAGAATCAGACACTAGCACAGATAGGAGTCAACCTGTGCCCTTTTTTATAAAGTTTGTTGTTGTTGTTCTGAACCCATAAGTCGTTGTCAAGTTTGCCACCCTCCACCCCACCCCGTCCGGTGTATGTGCCTGTTGGTCTGCTCTGTACAGAGCTTGTGCACGCCAGGTTGTGCCTGTTGGTCTGCTCTGTACAGAGCTTGTGCACGCCAGGTTGTGCCTGTTGGTCTGCTCTGTACAGAACTTGAGCACGCCAGGTTGTGCCTGTTGGTCTGCTCTGTACAGAGCTTGAGCACGCCAGGTTGTGCCTGTTGGTCTGCTCTGTACAGAGCTTGAGCACGCCAGGTTGTGCCTGTTGGTCTGCTCTGTACAGAGCTTGAGCACGCCAGGTTGTGCCTGTTGGTCTGCCCTGTACAGAGCTTGAGCACGCCAGGTTGTGCCTGTTGGTCTGCCCTGTACAGAGCTTGAGCACGCCAGGTTGTGCCTTTTCTCAGTCTACCCTGTACTGAGATTGTACGGGTCTGTTATCCAAACATGCATGGCTTGAGATACAGTCACTGGTAAGGTGTGTGTAGCTAACTACAGCAGCATACTCTTTGGTTAACTCTTGATAAAGCTTGATTTACATCATCAATATTCGGTCTGGTTGGCTGATACGCGCAGCAGAGAGAGGCAGAAATACAAAGCTGATGGCGGGGTTCCATTTTTTCAGTTTGGGCACCTGCCACCTAAAAGACGAGATAAGAACGAAATATAGAGAATATAATAGAATATATAGAATATAATAGAATATAATAGAATATATAGAATATAATAGCTGCAGTCCGTATTCCAAATGATGAATGACGGCCAATGGGAGAAATGAAAAGTACAACATGAAGCTGACCATGAAGCATTATTGAAGCTACTGTGCCAGTATTGAGAGTTCTTATGAGAGAAGGCAATTAAACAGAAAACATAAATACTTAACTGTAGCGGACTGGGATTGGGTTGTAGGTAGAGTAGGAAAGCTGAGACATCCTATCCTCCTGCTGTGTTAAATGATGATTGCTGATTTAGGAGGGAAATGATGATTGTTGAGTGTTTTAGGAGAGAACAGAGAGGGACTATTCTCAGAATTAGATCCTGTTACGTGAGAAAAGCTCCAGAACACCTGACTCAATTCACTGTTGGGACTGGTCACTCGCTAGCAACCAACATAGCAACCAGACCCTCTCTGGAGACCAGAAAAAGAGAGCAGCAAAAAATGTGAGATTGTTTGTTTTCTATTTGGCATTTGCAATTTCACATAATATCATATGGTGTTAGGAAACATACTGTATGTGTTTATAAAGACACAATATTTGCCCACAAAGATTTTAATGCTTTTAACAGATCAGCAAAGTCCAAAACAGCAAAGCCTCTAAATGAGCTTAGCATAGGATGTAGCTAAGTGATAATAAACCCATAATGGTGTTTGGGTTAGTGGCTCCCTGCTTACATCAGTAATACTCCAAACAAGTGGTGAACTAGACTGGGAAGTGGCCATGTCTGCAGCTTTAAGACACTAAATCCATATTTATGGAGATTTATCCTTCAGCTGTGTAGACTAATGGCCAGGGCAGTTTCTAGTTTTATAGCCTGTACCATCGTGTGTTTGCCAAACAAAAAGGGCTGGGGTATGTAGAAAAAGTGAATATTTGATTTGCTAAGCATTTGAATACTGGCAGCAAATGGAGAGTTATTAATCATCCATACAAGCTGTTTTATGTGGCTAGTCTTGTGTGGTCTAACTGTAACAGTGTAGCTAGCTCTTTGCCTTTTATTTGTGGCCAGCAGAATTCAGTGGATCTGTTTCATTTTGAAAGATCATAATGCAGCTATCCACGATTAACACCCCACTTCTCTCTTCAGACTGGTCTCATAGACTAGATGTAATATAGTAATTGTAAATCTGGCACTGAAATTAGTATGATATGTTACGTTTGGTATGATTTCATAAGATAGAAGGTTTGGTCAACTTTAGCAATTTAGCTAATTAGCACCTTTGCAACTACTTACTACTTTTTAGCTACTTTGCTGCTACTTAGCATGTTAGCTAACCCTAACCCTAACCTCAACCCTTTAACCTAACCTAAACCCTAAACTGAACCCCTAACGCCTAGCGTTGCTAACGTTTGCCAGCTAGCTAGCATTAGCATTATCCACAGAGCCACCTAGATAACGTTATCCAGAGCAAATTGGAATTCGTTACATGTCATAAGTTTAGCTAATTTTTTACATATTGTATGTTTTGCAAATTCTTAACATATTGTATGAATTGCAATTCGTAACATATTGTACAAATTGCTATTCGTAACATATAATACAAATTGTAATCAGTAACATATACAAAATGGATGATGGGCATCCGCAAATTAATAGAGTCGGAAGATTACATACACTTAGGTTCGAGTCATTAAAACTCGTGTTTCAACCACTCCACAAATTCCTTGTTAACAAACTATAGTTTTGGCATGACTTGTGCATGACACAAGTAATTTTTCCAATAATTGTTTACAGACATATTATTTCACTTATAATTCACTGTATCTCAATTCCAGTGGGTCAGAAGATTACATACACTAAGTTGACTGTGCCTTTAAACAGCTTGGAAAATTCCAGAAAATGATGTCATGGCTTTAGAAGCTTCTGATAGGCAAAATGACATAATTTGAGTCAATTGGAGGTGTACCTGTGGATGTATTTCAAGGCCTACCTTCAAACTCAGTGCCTCTTTGCTTGACATCATGGGAAAATCAAAAGAAATCAGCCAAGACCTCAGAAAAAAATTGTAGACCCCGACAAGTTTGTTTCATCCTTAGTAGCAATTTCCAAACGCCTGAAGGTACCACGTTCATTTGTACAAACCATTGTATGCAAGTATAAACAACATGGGACCACGCAGCCGTCATAACGCTCAGGAAGGAGACGTGTTCATTCTCCTAGAGATGAACGTACTTTGGTGCGAAAAGCGCAAATCAATCCCAGAACAACAGCAAAGGACCTTTGTGAAGAGGCTGTAGGAAACAGGTACAAAAGTATCTATATCCACAGTAAAATGAGTTCTATATCGACATAACCTGAAAGGCCGCTTAGCAAGGAAGAAGCCACTGCTCCAAAACCGCCATAAAAAAAGCCAGACTATGGTTTGCAACTGCACATGGGGACAAAGATCATACTTTTTGGATAAATGTCCTCTGGTCTGATGAAACAAAAATATAACTGTTTGGCCATAATGACAATTGTTATATTTCGAGGAAAAGGGGGAGGCTTGCAAACCGAAGAACACCATCCCAACCATGAAGCATGGGGGTGGCAGCATCATGTTGTGAGGATGCTTTGCTGCAGGAGGGACTGGTGCACTTCACAAAATAGATGGCATCACGAGGGAGGAAAAGTATGTGGATATATTAAAGCAACATCTCAAGACATCAGTCAGGAAGTTAAAGCTAGGTCGTAAATGGGTCTTCCAAATGGACAATGACCCCAAGCATACTTCCAAAGTTGTGGCAAAATGGCTTAAGGACAACAAAGTCAAGGTATTGGAGTGGTCATCACAAAGCCCTGACCTCAATCCTATAGAAAATGTGTGGGCAGAACTGAAAAAGCGTGTGCGAGCAAGGAGGCCTACAAACCTGACTCAGTTACACCAGCTCTGTCAGGAGGAATGGTCCAAAATTCACCTATCTTGTTGTGGGAAGCTTGTGGAAGGCTACCTGAAACGTTTGACCCAAGTTAAACAATTTAAAGGCAATGCTACCAAATACTAATTGAGTGTATGTAAACTTCTGACCCACTGGGAATGTGATGAAAGAAATTAAAGCTGAAATAAATCACTCTCTACTATTATTCTGACATTTCACATTCTTAAAATAAAGTGGTGATCCTAACTGACCTAAGACATGGACTTTTTACTAGGATTAAATGTCAGGAATTGTGAAAAACTGAGTTTAAATGTATTTGGCTAAGGTGTATGTAAACTTCCGACTTCAACTGTACATACGATACGAAATGGAACACTTCATTCTAAATGGGGTGTCTCGGATTTATTTATAGAATAATACGAAATGCTCTGAGGCCACTTCTCTATTTTAGCCAGTAATTCTGGCCACCCTCATATCTGCTGTAGAATATATTCCTCATCATTTCCCCGTAGCAAGATGAATAGCTTTTGCCCCAGCCTATTTCTGTGAAAGAGACAACTGTAGTTATCGATCATCCCATGACTGCGAAACCTGGTCAATCCGATTTATAGTAATTTTATGATATTAAAAATTACATTTATTTCAGTCAGTTTTTTTGTGGTTTCAGTGTCTGATAACAACCTCTCAAATTTCAGCAGTGATATTAGTAAAATCATTTTGGAAGGCTATCTTTCCATGACTGCTTTTTTAGGTTCTCACTGACCATACAGTTAAAACTCTGAGGCTGAAATGACACCCTATTCCCTATATAGTGCACTGCTTTTGACCAGAGCCCTTTGGGCCATATGGGCCCGGGTCAAAAGTCAAAAGGGGATAGGCTGCCATTTCAGATACAGTCTCTGTTCATTCCTTAGACCTGACAGCACCTGTTGACATTTCTACTAAAGACACAGCAAGCCCTAACCTGAATGTGTCTTCATCAGATCTCCCCCAGAATGAAGTGCAGGCCCCCTCCTCTCTCTGCTCTGTAATTCACCACACAATTGAAATGTCAGGGAAGTGTATTTTAGTTCTTCGGAGAAGGGAGAATGGACAGGCTCCAAATTGATTTTTCGTTGTTGTTGTTGTTCCACAAAAGCGTTTAAGGTAGAATATCCAGGGTATACTTGTCATTCATTGTTCTCAAAGTCATCTGAGCGTGTTGAGGCTTCATTCATGGTGGACATGTATACACATCCACCCAGGAGCAGAAAGAAACACAATGAAAGTCTAAAGGCTCACAGTATTCATACTTAATCAAATACAATAGACATAGAAAGACCATTAAACCTCTACAGGATTGGTGGGTCCCCCTCAGGACGGTTGAGCTAACGTAGGCTAATGCGATTAGCATGAGGTTGTAAGTAACAAGAACATTTCCCAGGACATAGACATATCTGATATTGGCAGAAAGCTTAAATTCTTGTTAATCTAACTGCACTGTCCAATTTACAGTAGCTATTACAGTGAAAGAATACCATGTTATTGTTTGAGGAGAGTGCACAGTTATGAACTTGAAAAGTTATTAATAAACCAATTAGGCACATTTGGGCAGTCTTGATACAACATTTTGAACAGAAATGCAATGGTTCATTGGATCAGTCTAAAACTTTGCACATACACTGTTGCCATCTAGTGTCCAAAATCTAAATTGCGCATGGAATGTAATAATACATTATGTTCTTGCATTTCAAAGATGATGGTATCTATATCCTTGCTTTAGATTTGGGTATGTCATTTTAAGTGAAAATTGAAAAAAAGCTTCCGATCCTTAAGAGTTCAATTAAATCCAGAATGTCAATGTCATCCCTAGTCATGCTGCACACTGTACCCTCACAACCCACTCTTTATCCACTCTTTATCCACTCTTTATCCACTCTTTACCCACTCTTTATCCACTCTTTATCCACTCTTTACCCACTCTTTATCCACTCTTTATCCAATTTATCCACTCTTTATCCACTTTTTATCCACTTTTTATCCACTTTTTATCCACTCTTTACCCACTCTACACCCACTCTTTATCCACTCTTTATCCACTCTTTACCCACTCTTTATCCACTCTTTACCTACTCTTTACCCACTCTTTATCCACTCTTTATCCACTCTTTATCCACTCTTTACCCACTCTTTACCCACTCTTTACCCACTCTACCCACTCTTTACCCACTCTTTATCCACTCTTTATCCACTCTTTACCTACTCTTTACCCACTCTTTATCCACTCTTTACCCACTCTTTACCCACTCTACCCACTCTTTACCTACTCTTTACCCACTCTTTACCCACTCTTTACCCACTCTACCCACTCTTTACCTACTCTTTACCTACTCTTTACCCACTCTACCCACTCTTTACCTACTCTTTACCCACTCTTTACCCACTCTTTACCCACTCTACCCACTCTTTACCTACTCTTTACCTACTCTTTACCCACTCTACCCACTCTTTACCTACTCTTTACCCACTCTTTACCCACTCTTTATCCACTCTTTACCCACTCTTTACCCACTCTTTACCCACTCTTTACCCACTCTTTACCTACTCTTTACCTACTCTTTACCTACTCTTTACCCACTCTTTATCCACTCTTTATCCACTCTTTATCCACTCTTTACCCACTCTTTACCCACTCTACCCACTCTTTACCTACTCTTTACCCACTCTTTACCCACTCTTTACCCACTCTTTATCCACTCTTTACCCACTCTTTATCCACTCTTTACCCACTCTTTACCCACTCTTTATCCACTCTTTACCCACTCTTTATCCACTCTTTACCTACTCTTTACCCACTCTACCCACTCTTTACCCACTCTTTACCCACTCTTTATCCACTCTTTACCTACTCTTTACCCACTCCACCCACTCTTTACCCACTCTTTATCCACTCTTTATCCACTCTTTACCCACTCTTTATCCACTCTTTACCTACTCTTTACCCACTCTACCCACTCTTTACCCACTCTACCCACTCTTTACACACTCTTTATCCCCTCTTTACCCACTCTTTACCCACTCTTTATCCACTCTTTATCCACTCTTTATCCACTCTTTACCTACTCTTTACCCACTCTACCCACTCTTTACCCACTCTACCCACTCTTTACCCACTCTTTACCCACTCTTTATCCACTCTTTACCCACTCTTTATCCACTCTTTACCTACTCTTTACCCACTCTTTACCCACTCTTTACCCACTCTTTATCCCCTCTTTATCCACTCTTTATCCACTCTTTACCTACTCTTTACCCACTCTACCCACTCTTTACCCACTCTTTACCCACTCTTTATCCACTCTTTCCCTACTCTTTACCCACTCTACCCACTCTTTACCCACTCTTTATCCACTCTTTATCCACTCTTTACCCACTCTTTATCCACTCTTTACCTACTCTTTACCCACTCTTTATCCACTCTTTATCCACTCTTTACCCACTCTACCCACTCTTTACTCACTCTTTATCCACTCTTTATCCACTCTTTACCCACTCTTTACCCACTCTTTACCCACTCTTTATCCACTCTTTACCTACTCTTTACCCACTCTACCCACTCTTTATCCACTCTTTATCCACTCTTTATCCACTCTTTACCCACTCTTTATCCACTCTTTATCCACTCTTTACCCACTCTTTACCCACTCTTTATCCAATCTTTATCCAATCTTTACCCACTCTTTATCCACTCTTTACCTACTCTTTACCCACTCTTTATCCACTCTTTATCCACTCTTTACCCACTCTACCCACTCTTTACCCACTCTTTATCCACTCTTTATCCACTCTTTACCCACTCTTTACCCACTCTTTATCCACTCTTTATCCACTCTTTACCCACTCTTTACCCACTCTTTATCCACTCTTTATCCACTCTTTATCCACTCTTTATCCACTCTTTACCCACTCTTTATCCACTCTTTATCCACTCTTTACCTACTCTTTACCCACTCCACCCACTCTTTACCCACTCTTTACCCACTCTTTATCCACTCTTTACCTACTCTTTACCCACTCCACCCACTCTTTACCCACTCTTTATCCACTCTTTATCCACTCTTTACCCACTCTTTATCCACTCTTTACCTACTCTTTACCCACTCTTTATCCACTCTTTATCCACTCTTTACCCACTCTACCCACTCTTTACTCACTCTTTATCCACTCTTTATCCACTCTTTATCCACTCTTTACCCACTCTTTACCCACTCTTTATCCACTCTTTACCTACTCTTTACCCACTCTACCCACTCTTTATCCACTCTTTATCCACTCTTTATCCACTCTTTACCCACTCTTTATCCACTCTTTATCCACTCTTTACCCACTCTTTACCCACTCTTTACCCACTCTTTATCCACTCTTTATCCACTCTTTACCTACTCTACCCACTCTTTACCCACTCTTTATCCACTCTTTATCCACTCTTTACCCACTCTTTACCCACTCTTTATCCACTATTTATCCACTCTTTACCCACTCTTTATCCACTATTTATCCACTCTTTACCTACTCTTTACCCACTCTTTATCCACTCTTTACCCACTCTTTATCCACTCTTTATCCACTCTTTATCCACTCTTTATCCACTCTTTACCCACTCTTTATCCACTCTTTATCATCAGAGACTCAGGTTGAACCAGACATAGATGTCACTATGAAGCGTAATGCACCGGCATCACCGCAGGACCAACATTGTTAAAGTAGAAATGGTTTTCCATATCAGAAATACAGAAAAGATCCACCAAAAAATATTCCACCCGAGGAATACTCAGAAATAAAAAAACATCCAATGTGAAATCAATTGCGGATCACTGCCTTTGTGTTTGCTTGACTGGGCTTTGCATCTGAAATACAACTCAGCCTTCCAGGCGGAAGTGGGACACAGGGACACCGAGGCGGATCTGGAGCCCAGCCACCAAGACTTCCACCTGGGTGGACCCGCAGCCCAGCATCCCTCGGGAATCCTCCATTCTTCATTCTCCCTTGACTGGCTCCCTTTACCCAGGGCTGGGCCTGTAACCACACACACACACACACACGCGCACGCGCACGCGCACGCGCACGCGCACGCACACACACACACACACACACACACACACACACACACACACACACACACACACACACACACACACACACACACACAAGCATGTGCACACGCACACGTTCATTCTCTCTCATGTCTGTCCATTCTGTCCGCTCCATTGTCTCCCTGTCCTCACCAAACAGGCAGATGACAGTGCCTAAGGCAGAAACTCTGTCTCCCAAGACGAGACCGGAGCCTGAGGTAATGTAAACCGAACAAACTCCTCTACGCAGGGGTTTACCACTGCTACCTGCTGACCGCCTCTACGCAGGGGTTTACCACTGCTACCTGCTGACCGCCTCTACGCTGGAGTTTACCACTGCTACCTGCTGACCGCCTCTACGCTGGGGTTTACCACTGCTACCTGCTGACCGCCTCTACGCTGGGGTTTACCACTGCTACCTGCTGACCGCCTCTACGCTGGGGTTTACCACTGCTACCTGCTGACCGCCTCTACGCTGGGGTTTACCACTGCTACCTGCTGACCGCCTCTACGCTGGGGTTTACCACTGCTACCTGCTGACCGCCTCTACGCTGGGGTTTACCACTGCTACCTGCTGACCGCCTCTACGCTGGGGTTTACCACTGCTACCTGCTGACCGCCTCTACGCTGGGGTTTACCACTGCTACCTGCTGACCGCCTCTACGCTGGGGTTTACCACTGCTACCTGCTGACCGCCTCTACGCTGGGGTTTACCACTGCTACCTGCTGACCGCCTCTACGCAGGGGTTTACCACTGCTACCTGCTGACCGCCTCTACGCTGGGGTTTACCACTGCTACCTGCTGACCGCCTCTACGCTGGGGTTTACCACTGCTACCTGCTGACCGCCTCTACGCTGGGGTTTACCACTGCTACCTGCTGACCGCCTCTACGCTGGGGTTTACCACTGCTACCTGCTGACCGCCTCTACGCTGGGGTTTACCACTGCTACCTGCTGACCGCCTCTACGCAGGGGTTTACCACTGCTACCTGCTGACCGCCTCTACGCTGGGGTTTACCACTGCTACCTGCTGACCGCCTCTACGCTGGGGTTTACCACTGCTACCTGCTGACCGCCTCTACGCTGGGGTTTACCACTGCTACCTGCTGACCGCCTCTACGCTGGGGTTTACCACTGCTACCTGCTGACCGCCTCTACGCTGGGGTTTACCACTGCTACCTGCTGACCGCCTCTACGCTGGGGTTTACCACTGCTACCTGCTGACCGCCTCTACGCTGGGGTTTACCACTGCTACCTGCTGACCGCCTCTACGCTGGGGTTTACCACTGCTACCTGCTGACCGCCTCTACGCTGGGGTTTACCACTGCTACCTGCTGACCGCCTCTACGCTGGGGTTTACCACTGCTACCTGCTGACCGCCTCTACGCTGGGGTTTACCACTGCTACCTGCTGACCGCCTCTACGCTGGGGTTTACCACTGCTACCTGCTGACCGCCTCTACGCTGGGGTTTACCACTGCTACCTGCTGACCGCCTCTACGCTGGGGTTTACCACTGCTACCTGTTGACCGCCTCTACGCTGGGGTTTACCACTGCTACCTGCTGACCGCCTCTACGCTGGGGTTTACCACTGCTACCTGCTGACCGCCTCTACGCTGGGGTTTACCACTGCTACCTGCTGACCGCCTCTACGCTGGGGTTTACCACTGCTACCTGCTGACCGCCTCTACGCTGGGGTTTACCACTGCTACCTGCTGACCGCCTCTACGCTGGGGTTTACCACTGCTACCTGCTGACCGCCTCTACGCAGGGGTTTACCACTGCTACCTGCTGACCGCCTCTACGCTGGGGTTTACCACTGCTACCTGCTGACCGCCTCTACGCTGGGGTTTACCACTGCTACCTGCTGACCGCCTCTACGCTGGGTTTACCACTGCTACCTGCTGACCGCCTCTACGCTGGGGTTTACCACTGCTACCTGCTGACCGCCTCTACGCTGGGGTTTACCACTGCTACCTGCTGACCGCCTCTACGCTGGGGTTTACCACTGCTACCTGCTGACCGCCTCTACGCTGGGGTTTACCACTGCTACCTGCTGACCGCCTCTACGCTGGGGTTTACCACTGCTACCTGCTGACCGCCTCTACGCTGGGGTTTACCACTGCTACCTGCTGACCGCCTCTACGCTGGGGTTTACCACTGCTACCTGCTGACCGCCTCTACGCTGGGGTTTACCACTGCTACCTGCTGACCGCCTCTACGCTGGGGTTTACCACTGCTACCTGCTGACCGCCTCTACGCTGGGGTTTACCACTGCTACCTGCTGACCGCCTCTACGCTGGGGTTTACCACTGCTACCTGCTGACCGCCTCTACGCATGGGGTTTACCACTGCTACCTGCTGACCGCCTCTACGCTGGGGTTTACCACTGCTACCTGCTGACCGCCTCTACGCTGGGGTTTACCACTGCTACCTGCTGACCGCCTCTACGCTGGGGTTTACCACTGCTACCTGCTGACCGCCTCTACGCTGGGGTTTACCACTGCTACCTGCTGACCGCCTCTACGCAGGGGTTTACCACTGCTACCTGCTGACCGCCTCTACGCTGGGGTTTACCACTGCTACCTGCTGACCGCCTCTACGCTGGGGTTTACCACTGCTACCTGCTGACCGCCTCTACGCTGGGGTTTACCACTGCTACCTGCTGACCGCCTCTACGCTGGGGTTTACCACTGCTACCTGCTGACCGCCTCTACGCTGGGGTTTACCACTGCTACCTGCTGACCGCCTCTACGCTGGGGTTTACCACTGCTACCTGCTGACCGCCTCTACGCTGGGGTTTACCACTGCTACCTGCTGACCGCCTCTACGCTGGGGTTTACCACTGCTACCTGCTGACCGCCTCTACGCTGGGGTTTACCACTGCTACCTGCTGACCGCCTCTACGCTGGGGTTTACCACTGCTACCTGCTGACCGCCTCTACGCTGGGGTTTACCACTGCTACCTGCTGACCGCCTCTACGCTGGGGTTTACCACTGCTACCTGCTGACCGCCTCTACGCTGGGGTTTACCACTGCTACCTGCTGACCGCCTCTACGCTGGGGTTTACCACTGCTACCTGCTGACCGCCTCTACGCTGGGGTTTACCACTGCTACCTGCTGACCGCCTCTACGCTGGGGTTTACCACTGCTACCTGCTGACCGCCTCTACGCTGGGGTTTACCACTGCTACCTGCTGACCGCCTCTACGCTGGGGTTTACCACTGCTACCTGCTGACCGCCTCTACGCTGGGGTTTACCACTGCTACCTGCTGACCGCCTCTACGCTGGGGTTTACCACTGCTACCTGCTGACCGCCTCTACGCTGGGGTTTACCACTGCTACCTGCTGACCGCCTCTACGCTGGGGTTTACCACTGCTACCTGCTGACCGCCTCTACGCTGGGGTTTACCACTGCTACCTGCTGACCGCCTCTACGCTGGGGTTTACCACTGCTACCTGCTGACCGCCTCTACGCTGGGGTTTACCACTGCTACCTGCTGACCGCCTCTACGCTGGGGTTTACCACTGCTACCTGCTGACCGCCTCTACGCTGGGGTTTACCACTGCTACCTGCTGACCGCCTCTACGCAGGGGTTTACCACTGCTACCTGCTGACCGCCTCTACGCTGGGGTTTACCACTGCTACCTGCTGACCGCCTCTACGCTGGGGTTTACCACTGCTACCTGCTGACCGCCTCTACGCTGGGGTTTACCACTGCTACCTGCTGACCGCCTCTACGCTGGGGTTTACCACTGCTACCTGCTGACCGCCTCTACGCTGGGGTTTACCACTGCTACCTGTTGACCGCCTCTACGCTGGGGTTTACCACTGCTACCTGCTGACCGCCTCTACGCTGGGGTTTACCACTGCTACCTGCTGACCGCCTCTACGCTGGGGTTTACCACTGCTACCTGCTGACCGCCTCTACGCTGGGGTTTACCACTGCTACCTGCTGACCGCCTCTACGCAGGGGTTTACCACTGCTACCTGCTGACCGCCTCTACGCTGGGGTTTACCACTGCTACCTGCTGACCGCCTCTACGCAGGGGTTTACCACTGCTACCTGCTGACCGCCTCTACGCTGGGGTTTACCAATGCTACCTGCTGACCGCCTCTACGCTGGGGTTTACCACTGCTACCTGCTGACCGCCTCTACGCTGGGGTTTACCACTGCTACCTGCTGACCGCCTCTACGCTGGGGTTTACCACTGCTACCTGCTGACCGCCTCTACGCTGGGGTTTACCACTGCTACCTGCTGACCGCCTCTACGCTGGGGTTTACCACTGCTACCTGCTGACCGCCTCTACGCTGGGGTTTACCACTGCTACCTGCTGACCGCCTCTACGCTGGGGTTTACCACTGCTACCTGCTGACCGCCTCTACGCAGGGGTTTACCACTGCTACCTGCTGACCGCCTCTACGCAGGGGTTTACCACTGCTACCTGCTGACCGCCTCTACGCTGGGGTTTACCACTGCTACCTGCTGACCGCCTCTACGCTGGGGTTTACCACTGCTACCTGCTGACCGCCTCTACGCTGGGGTTTACCACTGCCACCTGCTGACCGCCTCTACGCTGGGGTTTACCACTGCTACCTGCTGACCGCCTCTACGCTGGGGTTTACCACTGCTACCTGCTGACCGCCTCTACGCTGGAGTTTACCACTGCTACCTGCTGACCGCCTCTACGCTGGGGTTTACCACTGCTACCTGCTGACCGCCTCTACGCTGGGGTTTACCACTGCTACCTGCTGACCGCCTCTACGCTGGGGTTTACCACTGCTACCTGCTGACCGCCTCTACGCTGGGGTTTACCACTGCTACCTGCTGACCGCCTCTACGCTGGGGTTTACCACTGCTACCTGCTGACCGCCTCTACGCTGGGGTTTACCACTGCTACCTGCTGACCGCCTCTACGCTGGGGTTTACCACTGCTACCTGCTGACCGCCTCTACGCTGGGGTTTACCACTGCTACCTGCTGACCGCCTCTACGCAGGGGTTTACCACTGCTACCTGCTGACCGCCTCTACGCTGGGGTTTACCACTGCTACCTGCTGACCGCCTCTACGCAGGGGTTTACCACTGCTACCTGCTGACCGCCTCTACGCTGGGGTTTACCACTGCTACCTGCTGACCGCCTCTACGCTGGGGTTTACCACTGCTACCTGCTGACCGCCTCTACGCTGGGGTTTACCACTGCTACCTGCTGACCGCCTCTACGCTGGGGTTTACCACTGCTACCTGCTGACCGCCTCTACGCTGGGGTTTACCACTGCTACCTGCTGACCGCCTCTACGCAGGGGTTTACCACTGCTACCTGCTGACCGCCTCTACGCTGGGGTTTACCACTGCTACCTGCTGACCGCCTCTACGCTGGGGTTTACCACTGCTACCTGCTGACCGCCTCTACGCAGGGGTTTACCACTGCTACCTGCTGACCGCCTCTACGCTGGGGTTTACCACTGCTACCTGCTGACCGCCTCTACGCAGGGGTTTACCACTGCTACCTGCTGACCGCCTCTACGCTGGGGTTTACCACTGCTACCTGCTGACCGCCTCTACGCTGGGGTTTACCACTGCTACCTGCTGACCGCCTCTACGCTGGGGTTTACCACTGCTACCTGCTGACCGCCTCTACGCTGGGGTTTACCACTGCTACCTGCTGACCGCCTCTACGCAGGGGTTTACCACTGCTACCTGCTGACCGCCTCTACGCTGGGGTTTACCACTGCTACCTGCTGACCGCCTCTACGCTGGGGTTTACCACTGCTACCTGCTGACCGCCTCTACGCAGGGGTTTACCACTGCTACCTGCTGACCGCCTCTACGCTGGGGTTTACCACTGCTACCTGCTGACCGCCTCTACGCTGGGGTTTACCACTGCTACCTGCTGACCGCCTCTACGCTGGGGTTTACCACTGCTACCTGCTGACCGCCTCTACGCTGGGGTTTACCACTGCTACCTGCTGACCGCCTCTACGCTGGGGTTTACCACTGCTACCTGCTGACCGCCTCTACGCTGGGGTTTACCACTGCTACCTGCTGACCGCCTCTACGCAGGGGTTTACCACTGCTACCTGCTGACCGCCTCTACGCTGGGGTTTACCACTGCTACCTGCTGACCGCCTCTACGCTGGGGTTTACCACTGCTACCTGCTGACCGCCTCTACGCAGGGGTTTACCACTGCTACCTGCTGACCGCCTCTACGCTGGGGTTTACCACTGCTACCTGCTGACCGCCTCTACGCTGGGGTTTACCACTGCTACCTGCTGACCGCCTCTACGCTGGGGTTTACCACTGCTACCTGCTGACCGCCTCTACGCTGGGGTTTACCACTGCTACCTGCTGACCGCCTCTACGCTGGGGTTTACCACTGCTACCTGCTGACCGCCTCTACGCTGGGGTTTACCACTGCTACCTGCTGACCGCCTCTACGCAGGGGTTTACCACTGCTACCTGTTGACCGCCTCTACGCAGACTCCTTCACCTTTGCCTCGCTCACAAATAAACAGGTGGACACAGATCCCACTTAAGCTTCTGAGCCGGGGCTGCCACTTAGTTTCCAGAGAACTGGATCAAGAAGGGCCAAGGGCTGTTGTCTGAGAGGGCCTATAGCATTCAACCCTGCTGCCCCGCCAGACAGAAACAACACCTCATCCTCACAAAACAACTTGGGGCTCGATTAAATCCGTAGCTCTGAAGATCTGCGGTATAGCACGATGGAACATTTGAAAGGTAATTTCAGATTAAGCCGACATATGCAGCATTTACAGTGAATGCAGTCTCCGCGAACGCGGGAACATTGCCATTACATCTCTATGGCGCTGTAATGCTGGTCTTCAGCGCTACGGATTGAATCAAGCCCTAACTGTATTGCTCCTGATATGGGGGTTGAAAGAAAACATTTAGGTCAGTGATCACCAACTCTGGCCCTGGTGTGCAGGCGTTTGCAGAGTTTTAGATCAAATATTAATGGTGCTTATATTTATCCTATTTCAAGTGTGTATTACTGTTATACGAATTTAAAATACATATTTCTTTGCATAGCCCAACTCTCTCTGAGACATGGCAGGCTAAAGACTGGTCTAGGTAGCTCCTGTATATAGCAAGAACTTATTATTGTAATAATAGACATATTATTAATATTTACTGAATATATATTTTTTTATGTTTCTTTGTCACATACAGGTACAGTGAAATGTGTTGTTTTCCAGGGTCAGTCATAGTAGTACGGCATCTCAGGAGCAAATTAAGCTTACAAAATATTACTGTAATAGGCATATCATGTAATTATAGACATATTAATGAGATGAGGGACGTTTTATACAAAGCCTCTTATTCCCGATGGCACTGTAATTTACTGTTATATTAAATCAACGAAAAAATTATAATTCTCATTTCTGATGAGTTCATAAGAGACCGATGGAAATGAAACATAATGTTTACTCACGTCATTTCAGATAAAGTCCTTTGCACCCCCTGTTATGGTTCATTGTGTCATTTCAGATAAAGTCCTTTGCACCCCCTGTTATGGTTCATTGTGTCATTTCAGATAAAGTCCTTTGCACCCCCTGTTATGGTTCATTGTGTCATTTCAGATAAAGTCCTTTGCACCCCCTGTTATGGTTCATTGTGTCATTTCAGATAAAGTCCTTTGCACCCCCTGTTATGGTTCATTGTGTCATTTCAGATAAAGTCCTGTCACCCCCTGTTATGGTTCATTGTGTCATTTCAGATAAAGTCCTTTGCACCCCCTGTTATGGTTCATTGTGTCATTTCAGATAAAGTCCTTTGCACCCCCTGTTATGGTTCATTGTGTAATTTCAGATAAAGTCCTTTGCACCCCTTGTTATGGTTCATTGTGTCATTTCAGATAAAGTCCTTTGCACCCCTTGTTATGGTTCATTGTGTCATTTCAGATAAAGTCCTTTGCACCCCCTGTTATGGTTCATTGTGTCATTTCAGATAAAGTCCTTTGCACCCCCTGTTATGGTTCATTGTGTCATTTCAGATAAAGTCCTTTGCACCCCCTGTTATGGTTCATTGTGTCATTTCAGATAAAGTCCTTTGCACCCCCTGTTATGGTTCATTGTGTCATTTCAGATAAAGTCCTTTGCACCCCCTGTTATGGTTCATTGTGTCATTTCAGATAAAGTCCTTTGCACCCCCTGTTATGGTTCATTGTGTCATTTCAGATAAAGTCCTTTGCACCCCCTGTTATGGTTCATTGTGTAATTCCAGATAAAGTCCTTTGCACCCCTTGTTATGGTTCATTGTGTCATTTCAGATAAAGTCCTTTGCACCCCTTGTTATGGTTCATTGTGTCATTTCAGATAAAGTCCTTTGCACCCCCTGTTATGGTTCATTGTGTCATTTCAGATAAAGTCCTTTGCACCCCCTGTTATGGTTCATTGTGTCATTTCAGATAAAGTCCTTTGCACCCCCTGTTATGGTTCATTGTGTCATTTCAGATAAAGTCCTTTGCACCCCCTGTTATGGTTCATTGTGTCATTTCAGATAAAGTCCTTTGCACCCCCTGTTATGGTTCATTGTGTCATTTCAGATAAAGTCCTTTGCACCCCCTGTTATGGTTCATTGTGTCATTTCAGATAAAGTCCTTTGCACCCCCTGTTATGGTTCATTGTGTCATTTCAGATAAAGTCCTTTGCACCCCTTGTTATGGTTCATTGTGTCATTTCAGATAAAGTCCTTCTTTATCAGCCTCATATGACATTAGTGAGGCTAAAGCCACCCACTGAAGTTGTGACGGTAGACATTTAGGTCAGTGACTTACATTTAAGCCAATAGACTTACATGACCAGTGTGAGTCATAACCGTTTCTTTATTTAGTTTGGTTGGTAGCTAGTTATCTTTCTCTCTTTCACCAACCTTTCAATCCATTACCAAACCCACATTATTGCATTAACTTGTATGTCCTTGTCCTTCCCAGTGCAGAGTGTATCTCCAGTCTCTATAAACATGTTGTGTTTTACTAGGTCAGTGCAATCATACATCACTACTCCAGTTGGTTTCGTCTTTAACCACCCTCTACAATTGCCCTCTAGGGAAATCTATAGCGAGGACTTATTAAGCTAAATCCTCTGTGAAGCTGGGTGCTTCAGGAGCGCCGTCCCACTCCTGCTGACTCGTAAAAATGATGTAAGAGCCCTGTTGTGATGATTGCTGACATCAGCCGAATATAATTCTATTCGAGCAACCAATGAATTGCTAGGTTCTCATTGCAATCCAATGTGTTGCTAGGTTCT
The DNA here is from genome assembly GCF_016432855.1 of Salvelinus namaycush. Classification (NCBI taxonomy): domain Eukaryota; kingdom Metazoa; phylum Chordata; class Actinopteri; order Salmoniformes; family Salmonidae; genus Salvelinus; species Salvelinus namaycush. Next base: position 40,427,630 of record NC_052316.1, on the reverse strand, counting down.
CATTGCGGCTTCATTCAGAGTTCTAAATGACCTCACATTTATCAGCCTGGTCTCATAGACTAGATGTCACATAATAAATGTAAATCCGGGACACTCAAATTAGTATGACATATAACGTTTGGTATGGTTACATATAACGCTGACGAGACGGGCCCGCGCATGAGTCCGCATGCATGTTGATTTTGTCCATCCACACCAGACGTGATCAGGACAAGCAGGTTGAAATATCAAAGCGAACTCTGAACCAAATATATTCATTTGGGGACAGGTCGAAACGTTGATTGACATTTAGCTAGCTAGATTGCTGTTGCTAGCTTATTTGTCCTGGGATATAAACATTGGGTTATTTTGGATCTTTGTAGAATTTTGACCCATTTTGAGTCACTACTCCAACAATTAATCCACAAATAAAAGGCGAAACCCAGTTAGTTTGATTTGAAACAACTAGTGTGGGATATTAAGTGGTATGTTATGACTACCCCTGAGTCCATGTTACATTCTGTAATGAACACGATGGGAGACAGAGAGCTGGTTTCAAGCGCAGGGCGCAGCAGGTGTTTATTTGTGAAGGACCACAGGAGGAGACAGGTAGCTGGGTCCAGGGGCAGGCAGAAGGTTCTACACAGGGGGTCCAAAAAGGCAACATTACACGCAGGGAAAAGGCTAGTAACGTCGTCGGGGAGATCAGGCAATAGGTTGATAACAGGAAATCCAATAGGCTAAAGTACAGGTAGGGAATAGGCAAAAACTATCATACACGGGAGGATTAAATTACAGGAAACCCAGCACTCCGAATAGAAGTGTTTCACAAAACAAACAATACCTCACAATGATGGGGTGCAAACAACTGAACTAAATACTGTGTGATCATGACATACAGGTGTGTGAACAGGTGATCCGAATTCAGGTAATTGGGATCTGGAGAGTGAGCTGCGTTCAGGGGATCTATGTGTTTGAGAGTGTGAGCTGGAAAGTGGGCTGGAAAGTGAGCTGCGTTCAGGGGAACTTTGTGTTTGAGAGTGTGAGTTGGATGCAGACGTTACACATTTATTGTGAGTGTTCTGTTGGGAGATGGGGGTTTGTCTTAGGGCACTCTAAGTTGAAGATGACAAAGGTTAAAACAAAGGTTAATCCAGAGGATTCTAATATCCCATAACTCTTTGTAACAATGGGACAAGCAATGCTAGTTAGCAACGGCGCTGGTCCCATGAATCTGTTAATTTTCGAAAAGCTTCCACATGGAATCATAACTTGTTCTCACTTTTTAGTCACCATAGCTCAGCTCAGTGTACCAGTGAATTTTTCTTCCCCCTGCACTCTAGACTATGTAATCTACCTCGCCCCCCCCCCCCCCCCCCCTGCAAGTATCAATATGCTTTTATAACAGTTTTGGTATTGTATGTACATGTACATGTAATTTTGCTTGAGAGACTTCCAATCAGCTTGTTTAGCAAGGTAAAGTACATGTAGGGAATAGACAGTAATAAACCAACCTTTCCAGAGGGGCTATTTGTGCTTGTGTGGTCTAATTGCTTAGCTATAATATTAAGTCCCAGGTAACAACCCTTCACACGGTTTCCTGGCGTGCCTCTTTCTAAAACAGCCCACTGATGCCATGTACATTCATGCTAACTTTAGCCTAGTTATTTCTATGTGACTGTGCTGTTTCACCTGGCTGCCTTTATGGTGTTTTCACTGCCTTTCCTCCTGCCACCTGCTTTCTGCCAGCCCAGGACTCGGAAAACACACACACACACACACACACACACTCACACACACACACACACACACACACACACACACACACACACACACACACACACACACACACACTCACACTCACACTCACACTCACACTCACACTCACACTCACTCTTAGGCTTCATAAAAATCTCTCCTTCCTAATCTTAACCGGAGGGCCCTGACAGGGATGCAGTAGCAGCGTACATAAAAGCCCCCCCCTTCACTCCTCTCCTCTTCTCCGTAATGCAGAGAAAATTATCCCCCATCTCTCCTCTTATCCATCACCCAGGGAGAAATTTTCCTCCTTCACTTCTCTTCTCTCCTCCATCACCCAGGGAGAAGTTATCCCCCCTTCTCCTTCTCTCCTGTGTGTGAGTGTGTGTGTGTGGCATCAGTATGCATGTGTGTGTGCGTGTTATGTGTGTGTGGGTGTGTGTGTGTTGGGGTGTCAGTGTAAGTATGTATGAGTGTGTGGGTAGAGTCCAGTGTGTGTATATAGAGTCAGTGAAAAGAAGTGTCAATGGAGGGAGTCCGGGTAGGCATTTAATTAGTTAGTCAGCAGTCTTGTTTAGCACTCATGGCTTGGGGGTAGAATCTGTTCAGGGTCCTGTTTGTTCCTGACTTGGTGCACTAGCAAAGAAAACCGTCTATGGCTTGGGTGGCTGGAGTCTTTGGCAATTTTCGGGGCCTTCCTCTGACTCAGCCTGGAATAGAAGTCCTGGGTGGCAGGGGGCTCGGCCCCAGTGATGTACTGAGTCATACTCACCGCCCTCTGTAGCGCCAAGCGGTGATGCAGCCAATCAAGATGCTATCGATGGTGCAGCTGTAGAACTGTTTGAGGATCTGAGGGGGAAGAGGCGCTGTCGTTCCGTCTTCACGACTGTGTGGGTGTTTGTGGACCATGTTAATTCCTTAGTGATGTGGACGCCAAGGACTTGAAGCTGTCGACCCGCTCCACTACAGCCCCTTCTTCTCTCCTCAGACAGGGGGAAATGCTCCCCCTTCACTTCTCTCCTCTCCTCTTCTCTGACAGACAGGGAGAAATGCTCCCCCTTCACTTCTCTCCTCTCCTCTTCTCTGACAGACAGGGGGAAATGCTCCCCCTTCACTTCTCTCCTCTCCTCTTCTCTGACAGGCAGGGGGAAATGCTCCCCATTCACTTCTCTCCTCTCCTCTTCTCTGACAGACAGGGAGAAATGCCCCCCCCCCCTTCCTCTCCTCTCCTCTTCTCTGACAGACAGGGGGAAATGCTCCCCCTTCACTTCTCTCCTCTCCTCTTCTCTGACAGACAGGGAGAAATGCCCCCCCCCTCCTCTCCTCTCCTCTTCTCTGACAGACAGGGAGAAATGCTCCCCCTTCTCTCCTCTCCTCTTCTCTGACAGACAGGGGGAAATGCTCCCCCTTCTCTCCTCTCCTCTTCTCTCCTCTGACAGACAGGGAGAAATGCCCCCCCCCCCCTCCTCTCCTCTCCTCTTCTCTTCTCTGACAGACAGGGGGAAATGCTCCCCCTTCACTTCTCTCCTCTTCTCTCCTCTGACAGACAGGGAGAAATGCTCCACTACAAGGGCCTGCTGTGTCTTCTATCTTGCCTTTCAGACTATGTCTTGTTTTTCTTCGTAAGGCTGAAGGTCAGCAAATGAAAGCTATGGCCTCCTCCAATTCCCTGTCCACTTCCTCCTACTCTCTCTCTCTCTCTCTCTTTCTCTTTCTATCTCTCTAACAGGATCCATCCTGTTGATTATATGTCATGGTCGAGTGTAAAGGAAAATATATGAGGGGGATGTTCTCAGTAAAAGAAGATCAGACCGAGGTTAAGATTTTCCCTGTAGTAATCCTTCGGACAATACCACAAAGTAATGTCGACATAGATTTATTCCCCCCCCACCCCCAAAGCATCAGTATAAACCTTATCCAAGTTACATCCTCAAGAAATACTTGTGTATGAAACGATACAGAAATGTGAACTCTTATTTTAATCTCATCCCCATGACGCCCAGGAGAAAACAGAGGCCAGATAACATAAAAAAGGTCAGATAACATAACAATGTATACTTCACAGAGGACAGTCCAGTCAGATAGTCCTCCCTACTGTCTACAGGCCTGGACAGTCCAGTCAGATAGTCCTCCCTACTGTCTACAGACCTTGACAGTCCAGTCAGATAGTCCTCCCTACTGTCTACAGACCTTGACAGTCCAGTCAGATAGTCCTCCCTACTGTCTACAGACCTGGACAGTCCAGTCAGATAGTCCTCCCTACTGTCTACAGACCTTGACAGTCCAGTCAGATAGTCCTCCCTACTGTCTACAGACCTGGACAGTCCAGTCAGATAGTCCTCCTTACTGTTTACAGACCTGGACAGTCCAGTCAGATAGTCCTCCCTACTGTCTACAGACCTGGACAGTCCAGTCAGATAGTCCTCCCTACTGTCTACAGACCTGGACAGTCCAGTCAGATAGTCCTCCCTACTGTCTACAGACCTTGACAGTCCAGTCAGATAGTCCTCCCTACTGTCTACAGACCTGGACAGTCCAGTCAGATAGTCCTCCCTACTGTCTACAGACCTTGACAGTCCAGTCAGATAGTCCTCCCTACTGTCTACAGACCTTGACAGTCCAGTCAGATAGTCCTCCCTACTGTCTACAGACCTTGACAGTCCAGTCAGATAGTCCTCCCTACTGTCTACAGACCTGGACAGTCCAGTCAGATAGTCCTCCCTACTCTCTACAGACCTTGACAGTCCAGTCAGATAGTCCTCCCTACTGTCTACAGACCTGGACAGTCCAGTCAGATAGTCCTCCCTACTGTCTACAGACCTTGACAGTCCAGTCAGATAGTCCTCCCTACTGTCTACAGACCTGGACAGTCCAGTCAGATAGTCCTCCCTACTGTCTACAGACCTGGACAGTCCAGTCAGATAGTCCTCCCTACTGTCTACAGACCTTGACAGTCCAGTCAGATAGTCCTCCCTACTGTCTACAGACCTTGACAGTCCAGTCAGATAGTCCTCCCTACTGTCTACAGACCTTGACAGTCCAGTCAGATAGTCCTCCCTACTGTCTACAGACCTTGACAGTCCAGTCAGATAGTCCTCCCTACTGTCTACAGACCTGGACAGTCCAGTCAGATAGTCCTCCCTACTGTCTACAGACCTTGACAGTCCAGTCAGATAGTCCTCCCTGCTGTCTACAGACCTTGACAGTCCAGTCAGATAGTCCTCCCTACTGTCTACAGACCTTGACAGTCCAGTCAGATAGTCCTCCCTACTGTCTACAGACCTTGACAGTCCAGTCAGATAGTCCTCCCTACTGTCTACAGACCTTGACAGTCCAGTCAGATAGTCCTCCCTACTGTCTACAGACCTTGACAGTCCAGTCAGATAGTCCTCCCTACTGTCTACAGACCTTCATAGTCCACCCTACTGTCTACAGACCTTGACAGTCCAGTCAGATAGTCCTCCCTACTGTCTACAGACCTGCACAGTCTAGTCAGATAGTCCTCCCTACTGTCTACAGACCTTGACAGTCCAGTCAGATAGTCCTCCCTACTGTCTACAGACCTTGACAGTCCAGTCAATACTTCTGAATGACAGCTTGGATTATTCTTTACTGTCTGTGGGTTTCAGCCTGTGTGTCTCTTGTTTTTTTTATCCCGTAAGTGTCTCTGTCATGCCTGTATTCATCTGCACACCATGCTTTACGCAAATATTGAATCTGATGCTAGTTAGCTAAGCAGGGGAGGGATGATATTTTCTGACTGCTCTGCTGTGTCTCCTCTCTTCTTCTCCTACTCAACTCTATCTCTCTCTTGTCTCTGTCCATCTCTCTGCATTTATTTTCTCTCACTCTGTTTTTCTCTATCTTCTCTCTTCACTCTCTTTCTCACTCTCTCTTATTCTCTCATGTTTCTGCTATCTCTCTTCCTCTCATCCACTCTCTCTCTCTCTCCCTATCCACTTTCTCTCCTTCTGTCTCCTATGTGTAAATCCGTAGCAAGAAGGGTCTTATTTAGCTTCCTAAACAGCAGTAGGAGGCATGCAGGCAGGTTTTCTCCTCCTGTAAAACAGAGTCTGTGTTGTTTTGGGGCAACACTGACTTATTGATCTATGAGCATCACACCTGTACAGAGCAGAGGACATTCTGCATCTTGGTTTCCTTGGCAACCTCTCTGCGTGTTCTGTCTCCAAGCAGGTTTGTTGCCTTCAGAGCTCGAGTTCTGGTTTGTCGTCCCACAGTAGCCTACATATACTATACAAAGTGCACTCTGAAGACTATAGGCTAGGAAATACACTGAATGGCACTGCTGATTGCAAGCAACCGTCTGTTTCGTGTACAGAATAGAAGCACAGGAACATGTAATGTTATACAGAATAGAAGCATAGGAACTTGTAATGATATACGGAATAGAAGCACAGGAACATGTACTGTTATACAGAATAGAAGAACAGGAACTTGTAATGTTATACAGAATAGAAGCACAGGAACATGTAATGATATACAGAATAGAAGCACAGGAACATGTAATGATATACAGAATAGAAGAACAGGAACTTGTAATGTTATACAGAATAGAAGCACAGGAACATGTAATGTTATACAGAATAGAAGCATAGGAACTTGTAATGATATACGGAATAGAAGCACAGGAACATGTACTGTTATACAGAATAGAAGCATAGGAACTTGTAATGTTATACAGAATAGAAGCACAGGAACATGTACTGTTATACAGAATAGAAGAACAGGAACTTGTAATGTTATACAGAATAGAAGCACAGGAACATGTAATGATATACAGACTAGAAGCACAGGAACATGTAATGTTATACAGAATAGAAGCACAGGAACATGTAATGTTATACAGAATAGAAGCACAGGAACATGTAATGATATACGGAATAGAAGCACAGGAACATGTAATGTTATACAGAATAGAAGCACAGGAACATGTAATGTTATACAGAATAGAAGAACAGGAACTTGTAATGATATACGGAATAGAAGCACAGGAACATGTAATGTTATACAGAATAGAAGCACAGGAACATGTAATGTTATACAGAATAGAAGCATAGGAACTTGTAATGATATACGGAATAGAAGCACAGGAACATGTACTGTTATACAGAATAGAAGCATAGGAACTTGTAATGATATACAGAATAGAAGCACAGGAACATGTAATGATATACAGAATAGAAGCACAGGAACATGTAATGATATACAGAATAGAAGCACAGGAACATGTAATGATATACAGAATAGAAGCACAGGAACATGTAATGATATACAGAATAGAAGCACAGGAACATGTAATGTTATACAGAATAGAAGAACAGGAACTTGTAATGATATACAGAATAGAAGCATAGGAACTTGTAATGATACTGTACAGCAGTATGTTTTTCTCTCTCTCTCTCTTAGTAGTTTTGTTAATTTAGAAATAAGAGGTAGAAAACCATCGTTTTTCCCTTAGTGGACATGAAATGTTTTGTAATCATTTTTAAGGACATATTCAATTGCTTTATATCCCAGTCTTTTGTCCCCACTTATTTCAAAATGTCCAACATTGTTTCTGCACCCAAGAAAGTGACGGTAACTGAATAAATTACTATCGCCCCCTAGCACTCACGTCTGTCATAATGAAGTGCTTTGAGAGGCTAGTTAACACCATAGTGCCCTTCAAACTCATCACTAAACTCAGGGCCTTGAGTCTGAATACCGCCCTGTGCAACTGGGTCCTAGACTTCCTGACGGGCTGATCCCAAGTGGTGAAGGTAGGCAACAGCACATCCGCCACACTGATCCTCAACACGGGGGCCCCACAGGGGTGCGGGCTCATCCCCCTCCTGTACTCCCTGTTCACCCATGACTGCGTGGCCACGGATGTCTCCAACTCAACCATCAAGTTTGCTGATGACACGACAGTGGTAGGCCTGATTACAAATAACAATTGATAAAGCCTACAGGGAGGTGGTGAGGGCCCTGGTGGAGTGGTGCCAGGAAAATAACCTCTCCCTCAACAGCAACAAAACGAAGGAGACAATCGTGGACTACAGGAGACAGCAAATAGAGCACGCTCCCATCCACATCGATGGGTCCGTAGTGGAGAGGGTCAAAAGCTTCATGTTCCTTGGCATGCACATCACTGACCTGACAGCACCTTTTCAACCTCAGGAGGCTGAGGAAATTATGCTTGGCCCCCTAAGACCCTCACAAACTTCTGCATATGCATCATTAAGAGCTCCCTGTCGGGCTGTATCACCTCCTGGTACAGCAATTGCAACGTACTCAACCGCATGGATCTCCAGAGGGTGGTGCAGTCAGCCCAACACATCATCAGAATCATGCTGCCCTCCAGGACATCTACAGGAAGATCAAGAAGATGAAGATCACCAAGGACCTCAACCACCCGAGCCACGTCCTGTTCACCCCGCTACCATCTAGAAGGAGGAGACACTACAGTTGCATCAATGCTATCCAAGGCCATCAAACTGTTAAAACAGTCACCACCACCCGGCCTCCGCACAGTACCCTGTCCTGAACCTTAGTCACTGTTACTAGCCGGCTACCACACAGGTATTCTACTCTGCACCTTAGAGACTACTTTGCCGTATGTACATTGAGTCATTGAACACTGGTAACTTTAATAATGTTTACATACTGTTTTACCCACTTCATATGCATATACTATATTATAGTCATGGCTTATTCTATATCTCTATTCTAGTCATGGCTTATCCTATATCTCTATTCTAGTCATGGCTTATCCTATATCTCTATTCTAGTCATGGCTCATCCTATATCTCTGTTCTAGTCATGGCTCATCCTATATCTCTGTTCTAGTCATGGCTCATCCTATATCTCTGTTCTAGTCATGGCTCATCCTATAGCTCTATTCTTGTCATGGCTTATCCTATATCTCTATTCTAGTCATGGCTCATCCTATATCTCTATTCTTGTCATGGCTCATCCTATATCTCTATTCTTGTCATGGCTCATCCTATATATTTACTCCTCTACACACCTGTTCTATTCATATATTGTCCATACACACCATTATACTATATATATATCGAGCAATGTCAGAGTCTGAATATATATATATATATATATTGCTCATTCTGACATTTCTTAATTTCTTTGCTTCACCTGCGACAACATCTCCAAATCTGTGTACGCGACCAATAAACTTTGATTTGATTCTGTTGTTTGCACATGTTGTGCCTTCTATTGACATCTTCCTGCTGACCTTGCAAACTGTACAAATGACACATCCAGCCAACCATTGTTTCCTTCAATATACTGTACGGCAGGTTTCTGTTCAGGTCGATAAAGGCTGAATTCACAACTTGAGCACATTTGTCATTTTGAGTGAGAAACGCAGGTGGGATAATCAAATAACCTGCCTCTAATGAACCCATCCCCATTCCCCCCAACCCCCCCCCCCCCCCACCCCCACACACACAGACACTTACACACAAACAAACACACATGCACACACATGCATGTGCACAAACACACACACACACACACACACACACACACACACACACACACACACACACACACACACACACACACACACACACACACACACACACACACACACACACGTACAAACACACACACACACGTGCACACGCACACACAGACACACACGCAGCCACACACACATACACACACACACACGCGCTTATTTATTCTCCGTAACAAAACAATACTAGGTTAATGTGTCGTGACAGAACAACTTTTGTTGCAATTATAGCGTCCTGTAATTAGCTGGTCTCACCTGGGGCCCTGGGTTCCCAACATTAATCACAACAAATTGGCTGGCCCACAATTCAATGCTGCTGCAAGAGCCACTGAGACACTGAAAGTCACATTAGAGTGCAGAGGCCACAGTATCTGTGACACTGAGGGGAAATATATACAATAGACAGAGTACAAGCAGCTGTCAGACTTATAGCATGTTAGCCACATTCATAGTATTCTATTGGGTATATCACAATGTAGATGTGACCGAAGCAGGTTCTCTCATTACAAAGTTGTAGCGACAGTGAATCTGTGGTAGAAGGATGTGGGAGCATTTCTTCTTCTCAAGGCCTACTTCATTACAAAATACTGTAGCCTCATGTTATTTAATCCCCTTTTGGAATATTGTTAAAGTGGAGCCTTGAAGAAGACTTTTAAGGAAATCATTTTGTGTCTGACACAAACACTCACACACACACACACACACACACACACACACACACACACACACACACACACACACACACACACACACACACACACACACACACACACACACACACACACACACACACACACACACACACACACACACAGACACATGTGCGCAAAATACTTTATAAAATAAATAATACAAATACTGATCTATATTGTATATAAAAACAGTACCAGTCAAAAGTTTGGACACACCTACTCATTCAAGGGTGTTTCTTTATTTTTACTATTTTCTACATTGCAGAATAATAGTGAAGACATCAAAACTATGAAGTAACACATATGGAATCATGTAGTAACCAAAAAAGTGTTAAACAAATCAAAATATATTTTATATTTGACATAGTAACCACCCTTTGCCTTGATGGCAGCTTCGCACACTCTTGGCTTTATCTCAACCAGCTTCACCTAGAATGCATTTCCAACAGTCATGAAGGAGTTCCCACATATGCTGAGCACTTGTTGGCTGCTCTGCGGTCCAATTCATTCCAAACCATCTCAATTGGTTTGAGGTTGGGTGATTGTGGAGGCCAGGTCATCTGATGCAGCACTCCATCTCTCTCCTTGGTCAAATAGCCCTTACACAGCCTGGAGGTGTGTTGAGTCATTGCCCTGTTGAAAAACGAATGATAGTTCCACTAAGTGCAAACCTGATTGGATGGCATATCACTGCAGAATTCTGTGGTAGGAATGCTGGTTAAGTGTGCCTTGAATTCTAAATAAATCGCAGACAGTGTCACCAGCAAAGTATCCCCACACCATCGCACCTCCTCCTCCATGCTTCACGGTGGGGCCCACACATGCGTAGATCCTCCGTTCACCTACTCTGCGTCTCAAAAAAAATAAAGCATTCCAGGTGAAGCTGCTTGAGAGAATAACCAAGAGTGTGCGAAGCTGTCATCAAGGCAAAGGGTGGCTATATAAAATATTTAGATTTGTTTAACACTTTTTTGGTTACTACATGATTCCATGTGTTATTATTATTATTATTATTAATTATTCTACAATGTAGAAAATAGTAAAAATAAAGAAAAACCCTGGAATGAGTATTATTTTATACTAATACAATTGTCCAGAGAAAGAGATTTTGTTTAACTTTTACCGCCTCTCAACCCCGTATCCGGGATCACCCCCCACCCCCCCCACACTGATTAGCATCGCTAGCATAGCTTCACAAGTAAATAGTAGCATCTAAATATCATTAAATCACAAGTCCAAGACACCAGATGAAAGATACAGATCTTGTGAATAAACCCATCATTTCTGTTTTTTAAAATGTTTTACAGGGAAGACACAATATGTAAATCTATTAGCTAACCACGTTAGCAAAATACACCATCTTTCTTTGTCCACCATTTTCTCTCTCCACCACTAGCTATCACCAATTCGGCTAAACTAAGATATTGATAGCCACAAACCAAGAAAAAAACTCATCAGATGACAGTCTGATAACATATTTATGGTATAGGATAGGTGTTGTTAGAAAAAAGTGCATATTTCAGGTAGAAATCACAGTTTACAATTGCACCGACCATCACAAATCGACTAGAATTACTAGATAGAGCAACGTGTATGACCAATTTACTCATCATAAAACATTTCATAAAAATAGACAAAGCATAGCAATGGAAAGACACAGTTCTTGTGATTTCAGACCATATTTCAGATTTTCTAAGCGTTTTTCAGCGAAAACACAATAAATCGATAAGTTAGCATACCACATTTGCAAACGTTAGTAGAGCATGAATTCAAGGCAAAGGGAGCTATAACGTTATCATCGCCAAAATATATTAATTTTTTCACTAACCTTCTCAGAATTCTTCCGATGACACTCCTGTAACATCATTTTACAACATACATATACAGTTTGTTCGAAAATGTGCATATTTAGCCATACAAAACCGTGGTTATACAATGGAAATAGTCACAACTCAAGCATCAAAATGAGGGACGTCAGCTTTCAGAGTGATCTAGTTTAATCGAAAGCTAATCATATACTTGACTAAAAAATACAGAGTTGACAGGAATCGAAAGACAAATTAGTTCTTAATGCAACCGCTGACTTACATTTTTAAAATTATCCTTACTTTTCAATACAGGGTTCGCCAAGTGAAGCTATACCAAACAAAATGGCGAAATATGCGTTTAAAATATTTCGACAGAACAACGATTTATCATATTAAATATTGCTTACTTTGAGCTGTTCTTCCATCAGATTCTTGGGCAATGTATCCTTTCTATGTTATAAATTTCTTTTGGTCGATAGATGTCCTCTGTCCTTCGAAATGTCCACTACCAACGACCGAGACCCCCGAAACGTTCCCAAAGCTAAAAAGTGCACGACAAAGAAATTCCTCAGAATCGCACTAAACGGATATAAATTGCTATAAAACGGTTCAAATTAACTACATTATGATGTTTTTAACAACTATAACGAGTAAAAACATGACCAGAGAAATATTACTGGTTAAACAACGATTTGGAATGAGGCAAGTCCGATGTCCATCCCGCTTGTGACGCGCGAACAAAAGAGAGTGTACTCCCACGTTTTGTGGTTTTATATGGGCTGGGATTGTGCAATCGATTCCATTCAAAACGTGATGACGTACAGACACCCAGAGGAAGACGTAGGCAGTGTCGGTTTCTTCATAGCATTCACTGTCGCCTTAAAAACAGACTCCAGATCAGAGGTAAAAATTTCTGAAATCTGACCCCTGTCATGAAAAGTGCTGTAGATATTGTTCTGTACCACTCAGAGACAAAATTCCAACGGCTATAGAAACTATAAAGTGTTTTCTATCCAATAATAACAATAATATGCATATTGTACGATCAAGAATTTAGCACGAGGCAGTTTAATTTGGAGACCCAAATATGCTAATGCGGAACAGCACCCCCTATAGTTCCAAGAGGTTAACCTTTCTGGGAAGGGGGTTCCGCTAGCGGAACACCTGGCCAACAGCCAGTGAAATTGCAGGGCGCCAAATTCAAACATCAGAAATCTCATAATTAAAATTCCTCAAACATACAAGTATTATACACCATTTTAAAGCTAAACTTCTTGTTAATCCAACCACAGTGTCCGATTTCAAAAAGGCTTTACGGCGAAAGCACACCATGCGATTATGTTAGGACAGCGCCTAGCCACAAAACCATACAGACATTTTCCAGTCAAGGAGAGGTGTCACAAAAGTCAGAAATACCGTTAAAATGAATCACTAACTTTTGATGATCTTCATCTGGTGGCACTCCCAGGACTCCATGTTACACAATACATGTTTGTTTTGTTTGATAAAGTTTATCTTTATGTCCAAAAACCTCTGTTTAAATTGCCGCGTTATGTTCAGTAATGCATTGTCTCAAACAAACATCAGGTGGAATTGCAGAGAGCCTAATCAAATTACAGAAATATTCATCATAAACATTGATGAAAGATACAAGTGTTACACATAGGATTAAAGATAAACTACTTGTTAACTTCTTGTCAATATGGGGGCGCTGTTTTCACTTTGTAAAAATTCGTTCCCAAATTAAACTGCCTCATACTCAATTCTTGCTCGTACAATATGCATATTATTATTACTATTGGATAGAAAACACTCTCTAGTTTCTAAAACCGTTTGAATTATATCTGTGAGTAAAACAGAACTCAAGTTGGAGCAAACTTCCTGTCAGGAAGTGAGAAATCTGAAATCGGGTCAGTTTATTAATTTGCATGTATTCTATTGGTCGACATGCACTGCATACGCCTTCCCCTAGATGTCAGCAAGCAGTGAGAATTGGAATGGAGTTGCTAGGCAGATCTGAGGCCATATAAAGGGTCTTGGTACATGGGGTGCACTCTTTTCAACGTTCGCCATGACGCGAGACAGACCTCAGGATGGCATTCTGGAAAGCTCTCGTTATAGGCCTTAGATATATCCGGCTCTGATTTTATTCGATATAGGTGTTAAAAACGTCATAATGTAGTTATTTTAAACCGAGTTATATCATTTTATATCAGTATATTGCGATTTTCTGAATTTTCTTAGTGCTGCGTTATAGTGAGTTGGACACGTCTTCGCCACATGGCTAATGTTTACTGCTAATTCCAAAGTTGAAGGCGACAATCTACAACCGAGCAACGATTCTTCTGGACAAAGGACAACTTGCCCAAGATTCTGATGGAAGCTCATCAAAAAGTAAGAACTATTTATGATGTTAATTCGTTGTTCTGTTGAAAAATGTAAAACTACTATTCCGCCATTAATTTCGGTGCGGTCTCGCTTTAACTTCTTATGGCTGCAAGGCAAAGTGTTGAGTAGCCAGTGAAATCGTGCCCATTTCAAACGGCCTCCTACTCAAATCTTGCTCGTACAATATGAATATTATTCTTCTTTTTGGATTGAAAACACTTTCTAGTTTCTAAAACAGTTGGAATTATTTCTCTGAGTGAAACAGAAGTCCTTCTGCAGCACTTTTCCTGACCAGGAAGTGAAATGTCAGAAATCAATGCTCTTTTCAACTTGATGCCTATACATGGTCTTGACACTTAGGAGTCTGCTGACACTCTATACGCCTTCCTATTGGTGTAAAGAGGATGTCAGAGAAGAAATTTTTGTGCTCATCTTGTTCTGTGGTGGAAAAAAACCTATTTCTTTGACTTGACCGTCCACTTCCGGTACTCTGAAGGAAGTGGGACTGACTTCTGTTTTGCCTTCGTAACGAACGGCTAACATCTCCGGCTCGAATTTTTTTTGATACATGTGACCATATCATCGTAATGTATGTTTTTTCAATATAGTTTAATCAGATTATTGAAACTTTATTCGGGAGTTTTGCCGTGTTCCGTCCTCTGACTGTGTTTACGTTGGAGAAATTTATGCCATCGGCTAGTGCCAATGCTAATTGAAGAGGGAAATTTGCCATTCTGAATCGAAACAACGACTCATCTGGACAGAGGACACCTTCTTCAACATTCTGATGAAAGATCAGCAAAAGTAAGACCCATTTTATGATGTTATTTCATATATCTGTCGTGCATGTGAACTGGCCGTGGGCGCCCAATTGTGTCTGTCTATTGTAGCTACGCTAATATAGCGATACATTTTGTTTTCGCTGTAAAACATTTAATAAATCGGAAATATTGTTTGGAATCACAAGATGCCTGTCTTTCAATTGCTGCAGACTATGTATTTTTCAGAAATGTTTTATGATGAGTAATTAGCTATTTGACGTTGGTGTCTGTAAATATTATGGCTGCTTTCGGTGCAATTTCGGATTGTAGCTGAAATGTAAACTATGGTTTATACATGAAATATGCAAATTTTTCGAACAAAACATATGCTATACAATAAATATGTTATCAGACTGTCATCTGATGAATTTGTTTCTTGGTTAGTGGCTATTTATATCTTTATTTGGTCGAATTTGTGATAGCACCTGATGGAGTAAGAAACTGATGGAGTTAGAAAAGTTGTGTCTTTTGCTAACGTGGTTAGCTAATAGATTTACATATTTTGTCTTCCCTGTAAAACATTTTAAAAATCGGACATGTTGGCTTGATTCACAAGATGTGCACCTTTCATCTGGTGTCTTGGACTTGTTAATGTGTGAAAGTTAAATATTAAAAAAAAATAGATTTTGAATTTCGCGCCCTGCACTTTGAGCTGGATGTTGTCATAAGTGTACCGGTGTCGGGCTGCCCCCGTAAAAGGTTAACGCACGCTGTATGTCGTAGTAACGTTAATTTTAAAAATCTAACACAGCGGTTGCATTAAGAACTAATGTATCTTTCATTTGCTGTCCAACCTGTATTTTTTAGTCAAGTTAATGATGAGTTATTGATTAGATTAGGTGCCTCTCCCAAGATTTCTCCCGACATTTTCTTTGCAGCTTGGCTACTATTCTCATTGTATAACCACGATTTGTGCCGCTAAATATGCACATTTTGAACAAACAATATATGTATTGTGTAATATGATGTTATAGGACTGTCATCGGATGAAGTTTTGAGAAGGTTAGTGAAAAATGTAATATCTTTTGCTGGTTTATTCGCTATCGCTAACGTGCATGAATCAATGCTGCTGTGTGGTTGGCTATTGTAGTAAGCTAATATAATGCTAAATTGTGTTTTCGCTGTAAAACACTTAAAGAATCTGAAATATTGGCTGGATTCACAAGATCTTTGTCTTTCATTTGCTGTACGCTGTGTATTTTTTATAAATGTTTTATGATGAGTATTTAGGTAATTCACGTTGGTCTCTGTAGTTATTCTAGTTGCTTTGGTGAGAGTTGTGATGGTGGCTGCAATGTAAAACTATGATTTATACCTGAAATATTTTTTGAACAAAACATATGCTATACAATAAATATGTTATCAATAAATATGTTATCAGACTGTCATCTGATGAAGTTGTTTCTTGGTTAGTGACTATTTATATCTTTATTTGGTCGAATTTGTGATAGCTACCTATGCAGGAAAAAAATGGTGGAAAAAAAAAAGTTGTGTCTTTTGCTATGGTGGTTAGCTAATAGAAATACATATTGTGTCTTCCCTGTAAAACATTTTAAAAATCAGAAATGATGGCTGGATTCACAAGATGTGTATCTTTCATTTGGTGTCTTGGACTTGTGATTTCATGAACATTTTATTATATCATATCCCTGTGGCTTTAGGCTAGGCTATGCTAGTCAGCTTTTTTGATGGGGGGGGATCCCGGATCCGGGTTTGTGACTCGTCAGAGGTTAATCCAGCCGCTATGTCAGATTTCGAAAAGGCTTTACGGCGAAAGCACAC
Organism: Salvelinus namaycush; assembly: GCF_016432855.1. Lineage (NCBI taxonomy): Eukaryota > Metazoa > Chordata > Actinopteri > Salmoniformes > Salmonidae > Salvelinus > Salvelinus namaycush. The sequence goes on along the minus strand of NC_052316.1, from coordinate 40,410,862 downwards.
CATACGATTATGTTAGGACAGCGCCTAGCCACAAAAACCATACAGACATTTTCCAGCCAAGGAGAGGTGTCACAAAAGTCAGAAATAGCGTTAAAATTAATCACTTACCTTTGATGATCTTCATCTGGTGGCACTCCCAGGACTCCATGTTACACAATAAATGTTTGTTTTCTTCGATAAAGTTCATCTTTATGTCCAAAAACCTGTTTGCGTGTTTAGTTCAGTAATCCAAAGGCACAAAGCGCGCTCGAAAATATCCAGACAAAAGTAAAGAAAGTTCCATTAAAGTTCGTAGAAACATGTCAAACATGTTTCTAATCAAACCTTAGGGTGTTTTTATCATACATATTCAATAATGTTTCAACCAGACAATACTGTTTTCATTAGAAAGGAAAGGGAACGAACATCGCACTCACGGCCACGCGCCATAAACAACTCATGGCTTTCAGCTGAGCCACTTACTCTGAGTGCTCTTATTCTCTCCCCTTTCACAATAGAAGCCTGAAACAACTTCTAAAGACCGTTGACATCTACTGGAAGCCTTAGGAAGTGCAGTCTGACCCCACAGACACTGGATATTTGATAGGCTTTCACTTGAGAACTACAAACCTCAGAATTCTCACTTCCTGGTTGGATTTTTCTCAGGTTTTCACCTGCCATATGAGTTCTGTTATACTCACAGACATTATTTTAACAGTTTTGGAAACTTTAGAGTGTTTTCCATCCAAATATACTAATTATATGCATATTCTAGGTTCTCGGCCTGAGTAACAGGCAGTTTATTCTGGGCACGCTTTTCATCCAAACGTCCCAATGCTGCCCCCTATCCCAAACAGGTTTTAACAAGTAATACAACAAAATCTTTAAAATATAGGGGTAAAATGTATTGGCAGCCCTGCTTTCAATACTCCGGCACCCTCCCCTTGAGAGGATAAAGGCACTGAGCACTGAGCCTAAAACGTTAAAGTTAAATCAACTTATCTCAAGTCTGAATAGGCACTATGGAAAATGTTCAGAATTGCCTAAGTCTGAAGCATTGTGGTGGAGGGAGAGGATTCGTGGGCCGGTGTGCCCTCTGGCAAACTCTATGGCAAACAATAATCAGTTTGCATGCGCCTCCCCTCTATTCGGGTCCTTCACGAACTCAGACAGGTGAAAGCTCCAAAACAATCAAAGAAAGTAAGTGTCAATGAAAACGTGAGTACACAATGTTATGACATTGAAGAAGGAAACAGAAAAGTAATTCACTCAATAAGAACATTTGTTTTGTGTAGCATTTTGGTTACTAATACTAATAGTCTAAGTAAAAAAAAGTGATTTTGATTCATTGAACTGTTTTCTTGATGCTATACTCCAAAAAAAACCATTTTTTCTAAGAGTGTACACGTATACTGAACACAAATATAAAGCAAACACTTCTCAAAGTACTCCATGTACACAGAAAAGTGTAGCGCTTCAGATTGGATGCATGAGAAATGACTTTCGCAAGAAAAGAAAAAAAGAACGAGAAATCTATTGCAGTGCTTAATTGAAACATGCCATTGTTTGCACCTTGTTTTACATGCAAATTAAGTCCAGCTTTTGAGTTAATACTGCTGGCTTGTTTGCCGACGAGCTTTGAGTTTTATCTACTGTTTGTGTACCCCACGTGCTATAGGCTACACTATACAGCCACATTTTAGCTTGTTCTAGCTGTGGCCTACCACACCACATGTAATTGCATCCCACTTTTGACATTCATATTGTATTAACTTATTGCATATTTCTATTCATGTTAAATAATTGCATTCATATTGCCATGTATTAATATTATAGAATATGATAACCTAATTATGTATTCATGCACTATCACTATTGCTTGTTATTATTTGCTATTTCTGTCTTCCTGCAGACAAACATACATATATACTATGTTACCCACCGGCTAGCCAATCCTATCCAGAGCTAATCAATACCAGGATCACAGACTAATGCCAACTGAACTGTCAATCATATCGTCTAACTGTACTGTGATTCAATTGATCTGAACAAGCTTTCATGCTATGTACCATCTGAACATAAAGTTTCAGGTTAGATACATTATTATAATGGATCACATTGAGACCTGGGCTGAAGTTTTGTATGAGTGCTACTGCTAACATTAGCGGTCATTGCCTGTATTTTTCACCCGTGAATATGAAACATAAAGCCACATTTCTGATTGCCCTACAGATCTTTGAATCTTGTTTAATGTTTAAGACCTGTTAATGTTGTCAGTATGATGATTTTCTAATACAATGCTAAGCATTTCATAGTGCAATCATGTCTTGAAAAAGTAATTTTGTACTCATTACTTATTATCCTTGTATTTTCACAACTCTTTTCTCGTGTCCTTTGTTTGAGCATAATAGTGTATTTAACCTTTTAAAAATACCAATGAGTTCATCAGCACACCATATAAGAGCAGGAAATACACAATAAGAGGAGAGACTCCCATTTACAGTGTTTGGAAAGAGAGAGAGATCTAATTCTGCACTAGACTGGATTGGAAACAGCATCATAGTGTTTAGGAGCTTGAGAGAGTTGAAACAACACCAACAGAGAAGAGATCTAATTCTGCACTAGACTGGATTGGGGAAAGAGGGAAACCTAGTCAGTTGTACAACTGAATGCCTTCAACTGAAATGTGTCTTCCGCATTTAACCCAACCCCTCTGAATCAGAGAGGTGCGGGGGGGCTGCCTTAAATCGACATCCACGTCATCGGCGACCGGGGGAACATTGGGTTAACTGCCTTGCTCAGGGGCAGAACAACAGATGTTTACCTTGTCAGCTTGGGGATTTGATCCAGCAACCTTTCGGTTACTGGCCCAATGGAAACAGCATCATAGTGTTTAGGAGCTTGAGAGAGTTGAAACAACACCAACAGAGAATGGATATAATTCTGCACTGTACACAGGACTCAAAACACCATAAGTGTGTTCAATCTTTTCTGGGTTAGTGCTCCCAGTCTCTGGCAAAGGTGTTGCACAACTCTTGATTAAGTGGTGTTATAACACCATGTTTCAGAACACCTCAGGATGAATGTTTCAGTACACTTTAAATCTATCCCAAGACCCTCACAATCGTGTGTTTCAATACTCCAGCAGTTAACGTTCCACCTCCTTTTTAGTTTGTGTTACAAAGCACTTATTCATTTTACAGTGCACAGGTTTTTAAGGGTTTCAAGTCCGTAGAGCCTGCCACTTCGATTGGAATCGGTGCTATGGTCAGATGGCGCTGAAATAGATCTCTTTGGCCACGCACACCAGTGGTGGTTTTGGTGTCAAGAAGGATGCATATACACGGCGTGTATGAAACATGAACACCCCCCTTTGCCCTCAGAACAGCCTCCAATTGTCAGAGCATGGACTCTACATACTTTTTTTATACACTGAGTGTTCAAAACATTAGGAACACTTGTTCTTTCCATGACAGACTGACCAGATCTGAATGGGCAAGACAAAATATGTATGTGCCTTTGAACAGGGTATGGTAGTAGGTGCCAGGTGCACCGGTTTGAGTGTGTCAAGAACTGCAACGCTGCTGGGTTTTTCACAGTCAACAGTTTCCCGTGTGTATCAAGAATGGCCCACCAACCAAAGGACATCCAGCCAACTTGACAAGTGTGATTGAGTTGTCAATTTGGTGTTTGTCCCATTTTGTGAATTATTGATTGGTGAGCAGACCCCAGACCTCACAACCATAAAGGGCAATGGGTTCTATAACTGATTCAAGTATTTTTAACCAGATCCTAATTGGTCGAATTTTATGTTCCTTTTGATGGCATAGAAGGCCCTTCTTGTCTTGTCTCTCAGATCGTTCACAGCTTTGTAGAAGTTACCTGTGGCGCTGATATTTATACAGAGGTAAGTATAGTTTGTGTGCTCTAGGGCAATGGTGTCTAGATGGAATTTGTATTTGTGGTCCTGGCAACTGGACCTTTTTGGGAACACCATTATTTTTTGTCTTACTGAGATTTACTGTCAGGGCCCAGGTCTAACAGAATCTGTGCAGAAGATCTAGGTGCTGCTGTAGGCCCTTCTTGGTTGTGGACAGAAGCACCAGATCATCAACAAACCTTAGACATTTGACTTCAGATTCTAGTAGGGTGAGGCCGGGTGCTGCAGACTGTTCTAGTGCCCTCGCCAATTCGTTGATATATATGTTGAAGAGGGTGGGGCTTAAACTGCATCCCTGTCTCACTCCACGACACTGTGTTTCATGCCAATTTTAACCGAACACTTGTTGATTGTGTACATAGATTTTATAATGTTGTATGTTTTTCCCCAAACACCACTTTCCATCAATTTGTATACTCAGGTTGTTAAATTCTACAACCACCTAAAAGGAAGTGATTCCCACACCTTCCATAGCAAAACCATCACCTACAAAGATATGAACCTGGAGAAGAGTCCCCTAAGCAAACTGGTTCTGGGACTCTGTTCACAAACACAAATAAATCAAAATAAATCAAAGTTTATTTGTCACGTGCGCTGAAAACAACATGTGTAGTGAAATGCTTACTTACAGGCTTTAACCAATAGTGCAAAAAATATATTAGGTGAATAATAGGTTAGTAAAGAAATAAAACAACAGTAAAAATACAGGCTATATACAGTAGCGAGGCTATATAAGTAGCGAGGCTACATACAGACACCGGTTAGTCAGGCTGTTTGAGGTAGTATGTACATGAATGTATAGTTAAAGTGACTATGCATATATGATAAACAGAGAGTAGCAGCAGCGTACAAGAGGGTTTGGTTGGGGGGGGGGGCACACAAATAGTCCGGGTAGCCATTTGATTACCTGTTCAGGAGTCTTATGGCTTGGGGGTGAAAACTTTGAGAAGCCTTTTTGTCCTAGACTTGGCACTCCGGTACCGCTTGCCATGTGGTAGTAGAGAGAACAGTCTATTACTGGGGTGGCTGGGGTATTTGACCATTTCTAGGGCCTTCCTCTGACACCGCCTGGTGTTGAGGTCCTGGATGGCAGGCAGCTTAGCCCCAGTGATGTACTGGGCCGTACGCACTACCCTCTGAAGTGCCTTGCGGTCGGAGGCCGAGCAATTGCCGTACCAGGCAGTGACGCAACCAGTCAGGATGCTCTCGATGTTGCACCTGTAGAACCTTTTGAGGATCTCAGGACCCATGCCAAATCTTTTTCGTTTCCTGAGGGGGAATAGGCTTTGTCGTGCCCTCTTCACGACTGTCTTGGTGTGTTTGGGCCATTCTAGTTTGTTGGTGATGTGGACACCAAGGAACTTGAAGCTCTCAACCTGCTCCACCACAGCCCCGTCAATGAGAATAGGGGCGTGCTCTGTCCTCCTTTTCCTGTAGTCCACAATCATCTCCTTTGTCTTCGTTACGTTGAGGGATAGGTTGTTATTCTGCCACCACCCGGCCAGGTCTCTGACCTCCTCCCTATAGGCTGTCTTGTTGTTGTTGGTGATCAGGACTACCACTGTTGTGTAGTCTGCAAACTTAATGATGGTGTTGGAGTCATGCCTGGCCATGCAGTCGTGGGTGAACAGGGAGTACAGGAGGGGACTGAGCACGCACCCCTAGGGAGCTCCAGTGTTGAGGATCAGCGTGGCAGATGTGTTGCTACCTACCCTCACCACCTGGGGGCGGCCAATCAGGAAGTCCAGGATCCAGTTGCAGAGGGAGGTGTTTAGTCCCAGGATCCTTACCTTAGTGATGAGCTTTGAGGGTACTATGGTGTTGAACGCTGAGCTGTAGTCAATGAATAGCATTTTCACATAAGTGTTCCTTTTGTCCAGATGGGAAAGGGCAGTGTGGAGTGCAATAGATATTGCATCATCTATGGATCTGTTTGGGCGGTATGCAAATTGGAGTAGGTCTAGGGTTTCTGGTAATCCGTCTGGCCCCGCAGCCTTGTGTATGTTGACCTGTTTAAAAGGTCTTACTAACATCAGCTACGGAGAACGTGATCACACAGTCGTCCGGAACAGCTGATGCTCTTATGCATGCCTCAGTGTTGCTTGCCTCGAAGCGAGGATAGAAGCGATTTAGCTCATCTGGTAGGCCCGTGTCACTGGGCAGCTTGCGGCTGTGCTTCTCTTTGTAGTCTGTAATAGTTTGCAAGCCCTGCCACATAAGACGAGTGTCGGAGCCGGTGTAGTATGATTCAGTCTTAGCCCTGTATTGATGCTTTGCCTGTTTGATGGTTCGTTTCAGGTCATAGCAAGATTTCTTGTAAGTTTCCGGGTTAGAGTCCTGCACCTTGAAAGCGGCAGCTCTACCCTTTAGCTCAGTACGAATGTTGCCTGTAATCCATGGATTCTGGTTGGGGTATGCACGTACAGTCACTGTGGGGACGACGTCTTCGATGCACTTATTGATAAAGCCAATGACTGATGTGGTGTACTCCTCAATGCCATCGGAAGAATTTCGGAACATGTTCCAGTCTGTGATAGCAAAACAGTCCTGTAGTTTAGCATCTGCTTCATCTGACCACTTTTTTTATAGACTGAGTCACTGGTGTTTCCAGCTTTAGTTTTTGCTTGTAAGCAGGAATCAGGAGGATAGAGTTGTGGTCGGATTTACCAAATAGAGGGCGAGGGAGAGCTTTGTACGCGTCTCTGTGTGTGGAGTACAGGTGATCTAGAATTTTTTCCCTCTGGTTGGACATTTAACATGTTGATAGAGATTTCGTTGAACTGATCCAAGTTTCCTTGCATTAAATTATCCGCCCACTAGGAGTGCCGCCTCTGGTTGAGTGGTTTCCTGTTTGCTTATTTCCTTATACAGCTGACTGAGTGCGGTCTTAGTGCCAACATCTGTCTGTGGTGGTAAATAAACAGCCACGAAAAGTATAGCTGAGAACTCTCTAGGCAAGTAGTGTGGCCTGCAATTTATCACAATATACTCTACTTCAGGCGAGCAAAATCTAGAGACTTCCTTAGATTTCGTGCACCAGCTGTTGTTTACAAATATATACAGACCGCGCCCCCCCCAACCCCCCCCCCCCCCCCTCGTCTTACCGGAGGGTGCTGTTCTATCTTGCCAGTGCAGCGTATATCCCGCTAGCTGAATATCCATGTCGTCATTCAGCCATGATTCTGTGAAACATAGGATATTACAGTTTTTGATGTCCCGTTGGTAGGATATTCGTGATCATACCTCGTCTAATTTATTGTCTAATGATTGCACGTTGGCGAGTAGTATTGACGGTAATGGCAGCTTTCCCACTCGCCTTCTCCGGGTCCTGACCAGGCATCCGGCTCTTTGTCCTCTGTACCTGCGTCGCTTCCTCTTGCAAATAACGGGAATGTGGGCCCTGTGGGGTGTTTGGAGAATGTCCTGTGCATCCTCCTTGTTGTAGAAAAAACTCTTTGTCTAATCCGAGGTGAGTGATCACTGTCCTGATATCCAGAAGCTCAGTCTAATCCGAGGTGAGGGATCGCTGTCCTGATATCCAGAAGCTCAGTCTAATCCGAGGTGAGGGATCGCTGTCCTGATATCCAGAAGCTCAGTCTAATCCAAGGTGAGTGATCGCTGTCCTGATATCCAGAAGCTCAGTCTAATCCGAGGTGAGGGATCGCTGTCCTGATATCCAGAAGCTCAGTCTAATCCGAGGTGAGTGATCGCTGTCCTGATATCCAGAAGCTCTCAGTCTAATCCGAGGTGAGGGATCGCTGTCCTGATATCCAGAAGCTCAGTCTAATCCGAGGTGAGGGATCGCTGTCCTGATATCCAGAAGCTCAGTCTAATCCGAGGTGAGTGATCGCTGTCCTGATATCCAGAAGCTCAGTCTAATCCGAGGTGAGTGATCGCTGTCCTGATATCCAGAAGCTCAGTCTAATCCGAGGTGAGTGATCGCTGTCCTGATATCCAGAAGCTCAGTCTAATCCGAGGTGAGTGATCGCTGTCCTGATATCCAGAAGCTCAGTCTAATCCGAGGTGAGTGATCGCTGTCCTGATATCCAGAAGCTCAGTCTATTCCAAGGTGAGTGATCGCTGTCCTGATATCCAGAAGCTCAGTCTAATCCGAGGTGAGTGATCGCTGTCCTGATATCCAGAAGCTCAGTCTAATCCGAGGTGAGTGATCGCTGTCCTGATACCCAGAAGCTCAGTCTAATCCGAGGTGAGTGATCGCTGTCCTGATACCCAGAAGCTCAGTCTAATCCGAGGTGAGTGATCGCTGTCCTGATACCCAGAAGCTCAGTCTAATCCGAGGTGAGTGATCGCTGTCCTGATATCCAGAAGCTCAGTCTAATCCGAGGTGAGTGATCGCTGTCCTGATATCCAGAAGCTCAGTCTAATCCGAGGTGAGTGATCGCTGTCCTGATATCCAGAAGCTCAGTCTAATCCGAGGTGAGTGATCGCTGTCCTGATACCCAGAAGCTCAGTCTAATCCGAGGTGAGTGATCGCTGTCCTGATATCCAGAAGCTCAGTCTATTCCAAGGTGAGTGATCGCTGTCCTGATATCCAGAAGCTCAGTCTATTCCAAGGTGAGTGATCGCTGTCCTGATATCCAGAAACTCAGTCTATTCCAAGGTGAGTGATCGCTGTCCTGATATCCAGAAGCTCAGTCTATTCCAAGGTGAGTGATCGCTGTCCTGATATCCAGAAGCTCAGTCTATTCCAAGGTGAGTGATCGCTGTCCTGATATCCAGAAGCTCAGTCTAATCCGAGGTGAGTGATCGCTGTCCTGATATCCAGAAGCTCAGTCTAATCCGAGGTGAGTGATCGCTGTCCTGATATCCAGAAGCTCAGTCTAATCCGAGGTGAGTGATCGCTGTCCTGATATCCAGAAGCTTTTTTTTGCCATAAGATACGGTTGCAGAAACATTACGTACAAAATAAGTTACACACAACGCGAAAAAAAACCACATTATGGCACAATTGGTTGGGCGCCCGTAAAACAGCTGCCAATTCTTCTGGCGCCATTCCAGGGAGACCCCACAGAGCCCCAGGACAGCAACACAGTCAGACCCAACCAAATCATGAGAAATAAAAAATATAATTACTTGACACTTTGGAAAGATTGAACAAAAAACACAGAGCAAACTAGAATGCTATTTGGCACTAAACAGAGAGTACACAGTGGCAGAATACCTGACCACTGTGACTGACCTAAACTTAAGGAAAGCTTTGACTATGTACAGACTCAGTGAGCAATGCCTTGCTATTGAGAAAGGCTGCCGTAGGCAGACCTGGCTCTCAAGAGAAGACAGGCTATGTGCACACTGCCCTCAAAATGATGCGGAAACTGAGTTGCACTTCCTAACCTCCTGTCAAATGTATGACCATAGTAGAGACACATATTTCTCTCAGATTATACAGACCCACAAAGAATTCGAAAACAAACCCAATTTTGATAAACTCCCATATGTTTTGGGTGAAATACCACAGTGTGCCATCACAGTAGCAATATTCGTGACCTGATGCCACAAGAAAAGGGCAACCAGTGAAGAACTAACACCATTGTAAATACAACCCATTTTTATGTATATTGATTTGTTTTCCCTTTTGCTTTAACTATTTGCACATAATATGACATATGAAATGTCTTAATTTTTTTTGAACTTTTGTAAGTGTAATGTTTACTGTAAAAAATGTTATTGTTTATTTCACTTGCTTTGGCAATGTAAACATATGTTTCCCATGCCAATAAAGCCCTTAAATTGAATTTAAATTGAATGAAGAGAAAGAGAGACAGAAAGGTAGAGACAGAGAGACAGAGAGAGAGAGATGTCCAGAGAGACAACATAATATTAACATGGCCTCAGATGAGTCAATCAGCTTTTCTCCCGTCAATTGAGTGCTCTGCTTTAAAGAGCTCTGGAAATAGATTGAGGTTTGTTTGTGAGGCACAACAGGCGAGAGTGCACTTCAGTACAGGCAGAAATCGACTAACATTTCCATACACGTCAACAGCTGATATATTCAGGTTTTGGTCACATTTGACTAGCAAATAATGCTTATAGAGCCCATTTTACAGCCATTCTATCCGGAAAATGTCTGCGCTTGGGAAAAAAAACACGATTTATGCTCTTTTTCGGCGCAGTGTTTGTACACACTGTAATCGAAACGTTCATGGGGTCTGACAACAGAAGATGCTGCAAAAATTCAGCGTGTCATTTTCACTTTTGCTGGAATGAGTTCAGATTGAGTTCAGAATGCTTTTATATCCCAGCTTCAGTAGCACCCATAGATGTATAAGAGAAAAGCTCCTTTCTATGAATTCTGAGTAGCATTTGTGTCAAAGTGTAAAATAGCAGCTTTGTGTAGGTTGGATGATGTCTGTCTTGGAGATTAGTTGAATTTGTGAACTTAAGCCAGGCAACAAAAACCCCAACGCTCTGTGATGTGATTAATGTTGCTGTATATGATGTTCTGCATGTAAACGCATGTTTTCAATGTCACAAATGAAATTGACTATCTACGCAGTGTAGAGGTCTTCACGGATCCACCTCTACACAGTGTAGAGGTCTTCACGGATCCACCTCTACACAGAGTAGAGGTCTTCACGGATCCACCTCTACACAGAGTAGAGGTCTTCACGGATCCACCTCTACACAGAGTAGAGGTCTTCACGGATCCACCTCTACACAGAGTAGAGGTCTTCACGGATCCACCTCTCCACAGTTTAGAGGTCTTCACGGATCCACCTCTACACAGAGTAGAGGTCTTCAGAGATCCACCTCTACACAGAGTAGAGGTCTTCACGGATCCACCTCTACACAGAGTAGAGGTCTTCACGGATCCACCTCTACACAGAGTAGAGTTCTTCACGGATCCACCTCTACACAGAGTAGAGGTCTTCAGGGATCCACCTCTACACAGAGTAGAGGTCTTCACGGATCCACCTCTACACAGAGTAGAGTTCTTCACGGACCCACCTCTACGCAGTGTAGAGGTCTTCAGGGATCCACCTCTACACAGAGTAGAGGTCTTCACGGATCCACCTCTACACAGAGTAGAGTTCTTCACGGATCCACCTCTACACAGAGTAGAGGTCTTCACGGATTTACCTCTACACAGAGTAGAGGTCTTTATACAGAGGGTTATATAATTGAACACAAAAAGGGAAGATTATTAAACACATCTGCACGGATGCAAAATTAATAGTTTTTCACGATACGCCTCCTTTCCATTATTAATGTGAAACTATGAGTCTTTCCACCATGTACCATACGTTCGTATGTCAACTGTAGATAATATGAAATCCCCCTCAACAAACAGATAAGAACCTTCCTGCACATTGACTGATCTTATCACCACTGCACAAAGTCAACCTCCCCACACTGATAAAACCTAAGTCACCTTCATGTAATATTTCGAAATTCCACATCATTGCAAATCAACAGGGGAGAGGAATGGAAGGAAAGAAGTGAAAAAAAGGATGATTATTAAATGACAGTTGAGAAAGTTGAGATTTTCTTTCCTTTTGTCTTTTAATCTGGAGTCTCTAGTTCCGCTAATTAAAATGGAGTGTTCTATTCAGTTCTGGTCTGTTCTGCTCTGCTCTGTTCTGCTCTCTCTCTCACCCTCTCTCTCTCCCTCTCTCTCTCTCTCTCTCTCCTCTGCTCCCTCCCCTTCAGAAGCTCAATGAAGGGGACGGGGTATTAGCGCCATAAGGAATGACACAGAGCCGGGTATTCACACTTAATTGCTCACCCAGGGAGGACTGTGAGGAGGAGGGGGTGGGGAGGCTGGTGGCTCGGCCCCCACCCCAGAGGTGTCTCATCCTGTCAGGCTGATGGACCAGGGCCAGTACACAGCCCCCGGCTCGCTCCAAGAACCACAGTATCCTAAAGGGACGTCAATTTCAACTTTATAAATCTAAATTTAATGAAATATGTACGGCCTTACAGCCCGACTAAGGCTTAGTTTTATATTTGAGAGGAGGCACGTTACTGGGTCCGTCTGGAATAGAGCCTTGTGGCTGATTTATGGGGCAGATAAACAAGACTGCTTTTGAAACTCAAGGATTTGTTTAAAATGATAGTCCAATGATGAGCGCCACTGATCTTTTAGAGTTATATACAAAAGTACCGTACCAGTCAAAAGTTTGGACACACCTACTCATTCAAGGGTTTTTCTTTATTTTTACTATTTTCTACATTGTAGAATAATAGTGAAGACATCAAACTGTGAAATATGGAATCATGTAGTAGCCAAAAAAGTCAAAATATATTTTATATTTGAGATTCTTCAAAGTAGCCACTCTTTGCCTAGGTGACAGCTTTGCACATTCTTGGCATTCTCTCAATCAGCTTCATGAGGTAGTCACCTGGTATGCATTTCAATTAATAGGTGTGCCTTGTTAAAAGTGAATTTGTGGAATTGCTGCTTAATGCAGTTGTGTTGCGTTGTGGTTATATTAAGAAGATAGCCCTATCTGGTAAAATATAAAGTCCATGTTATGGCAAGAACAGCTCAAATAAGCAAAGAGAATCAACAGTCCATGATTACTTTAAGACATGAAGGTCAGTTAGTCGCAAAAACCATCAAGCGCTATTATGAAACTGTCTCTCATGAGGACCGCCACAGGAAAGGAAGACCCAGAGTTACCTCTGCTGCAGAGGATACGTTCATTAGAGTTAACTGCACCTCAGATTGTAGCCCAAATAAAAGCTTCACAGAGTTCAAGTAACAGACACATCTCAACATCAACTGTTCAGAGGAGACTGTGTGAATCAGGCCTTCATGGTCACATTGCTTAAAGAAACCACTACTAAGGGACACCAATAAGAAGAAGAGACTTGCTTGGGCCAAGAAACCCGAGCAATGGACATTAGACCGGTACAAATCTGTCCTTTCGTCTGATGAGTCCAAATTTGATTTTTGGTTCCAACCGCCATGTCTTTGTGAGACGCAGAGTAGGTGAACAAATGATCTCCGCATGTGGGGTTTCCCGCCGTGAAGCATGGAGGAGGAGGTGTGATGGTGTGGGGGTGCTTTGCTGGTGACACTGTCTGTGATTTATTTTGAATTGAAGGCACACTTAACCAGCATGGCTACCACATCGATACGCCATCCCATCTGGTTTGCGCTTAGAGGGGACTGTCATTTGTTTTTCAACAGGACAATGACCCAACACACCTCCCGGCTGTGTAACAGGTATTTGACCAAGAAGGAGAATGATGGAGTGCTGCATCAGATGACCTGGCCTCCACAATCACCCGACCTCAACCCAATTGAGATGGTTTGGGTGAATTGGACTGCAGAGTGAAGGAAAAGCAGCCAACAAGTGCTCAGCATATCTGGGAATTTCTTCAAGACTGTTGGAAAAGCATTCCAGGTTAAGCTGGTTGAGATAATGACAAGAGTGTGCAAAGCTGTCACCAAGGCAAAAGGTGGCTACTTTGAAGAATCTAAAATATAAATTATATATAGATTTGTTTAACACTTTTTTTGGTTACTACATGATTCCATATGTGTTATTTCAAGTGTGTCCAAACTGTTGACTAGTACTGTATATACAGTATATGTGTATTTTCTTTCTTTGTTATATATATATTTTGATGACCTTTATAAAAGCTGATGGGGCGGCATATAGCCTTGCGATAAAGAGCATTGGGCCAGTAACCAAAAGGTTACTGTCGATGTGCCCACTTAATCCTATTTGCTACTGTAAATGTCTGCTAACTGACAAAAATGTAAAACGTAGTTAAAGGTAAACATTTTTCGAGATGAAAGGTAGAACAGAAAAAGATGACTCCAGAGGACATGTGGTTTTCATCTCCATTTGTGTTCCATCCTTGAGTTGGTGAGAGAATAAAAACAGGCATCCATCTTGGCCTGTGTAGTAACACTGTATTTACTGCACTAACAACATGGCATTACATAGTGATTTAGTAATTGCTTTGTTATTGCATAGTAATGGAATTTAGCAGTATCTTTTTTTTCTTTATTTATAGTCTGAACTCAGATCTGACTGACTAGAAGTTGAAAACAGTGTCCCTCTCCTATTTCAACATGGGACTGATTTCAGGACAGAGACATGCGGTAATGTCTTCCTTATGCAGAAAGAGAATGATAGAGAGCGAGAGAGCGATGGATAGAGAGAGAAAGGGGGATTGAGAGAGAGAGAGAGAGAGAGAGAGAGAGAGAGAGAGAGAGAGAGAGAGAGAGAGAGAGAGAGAGAGAGAGAGAGAGAGAGAGAGAGAGAGAGAGAGAGAGAGAGAGAGAGAGAGAGAGAGAGAGAGAGAGTCCCCTGACATGGCCATCATCAGAAAGAGCATGTATTCCCCACAGGGAGTTATTTTTAAATGAGTGAGCAGACAGGAATATATGTGAGACAGAGTACCATAGCCCATAAATAACCTCCAACCACATGGATTCACATCCAGTACAGACTCAGTACTGACTGAGGACACGGCTGACTCTTTCTGTGCAGGGAGCGAAGGAAGAGCGGAGGTGAGGATTAGAGTTTGAGTGATGTCGGATCAGAAAGATAAATCAAATCTGACTAGGACTCCAATAAGGCGACAATGACCTAGGTGACAGACGGGGTTTTATTTGAGTCCCTTTTAGTTAATTAAGCCAGGACCTGCACACTGCACATGGCCACACACACAACCTCTGGAAGACGTTCCTTACATTACTGCGCCAGCCTGACTGGTTTAAAGGGAATTAACACTGAAAAATGGGAAATTAAGGATTTAACTAACCACGGCCCAGTCACACCGAAGAAATAATGAACAGAAATGGTTTAATTACATAGCAGAGTTGTCTGACAGAGTTGTTGACAGAGTTGTCTGACAGAGTTGTCTGACAGAGTTGTCTCAGGTAACGGTGTAGAAATGCTCTGGACTCTATCTGGGACACGTCATGCTGTAGAACTCTCTCTCACAAACACACACACACACACACACACACACACACACACACACACACACACACACACACACACACACACACACACACACACACACACACACACACACACACACACACACACACACACACACACACACACACACTCACACTCACACTCTCTCTGCACTCTATCAGTCCTGCTATGCTGTAGTGCCCTCACCCTCGCCAGACTGGGAGATGCCAGGGGCCAAGTATGTCCTGGCGTAGCAGTGGTGTGCTGCGTCGGGATTGGAGAAGGCGCTCCTCCAGAAACCTCATGTTGTCGCCCAGAGGAGCATCACTGCCTCTCGTCAGGGTTTCACATGGGGCTCTGCTGTCTAATGAAGGAGGGCTGCTTATTAGAACATTCTATTAAAAGGATTATAATGGTGATGGTTGTAGTAGTGATTATGGTGATGATAATTATTGCCATTATCGTTGTAAAAATAGCTGTGCATTTATTCCTATATGGTGACGGATTGTGAAATTTATGCTGATTATGATGCCATTGATGATGATGGTAATAGTTAGTATCATCCTATAAATACCACTGTGTGTATAGTTTGGGTTTTCTGGGGTAGGGAAGACTTCAAAAAGGATACATCTGTTGCATTCATTATTCAGGAAGTAATGGTAATGAGAAACTCAGTCAGAGCGGCATCATTAGATAAAAAATGATTATCTTGTTAATGGCTTAAGTTTCTGCCGACAATGGATTGTTCTTAGAATCTGTGATTAAAGCGAGAAACAAATGAACACGTCATATGACTGACAAGGTAATTTGTTCAGTATCCACATGGCTATAATGTCTGAATAAAGATAATCAGAATCCATTGGAAGAGAAATATAACCTGTGTTTGATATTCAGTCATCTGGGAGGGGGTATGATATGATACAACGGAGAGTCGTCTTCTATCTCCTGACTGGGTGGCTGATGCCTTAAACTGTCATAAGCCATAATTGCGAGACGATAACTTGACAGATGGTGTAATTACTCGTTAGCGGGGTCGAATCAGGAACGCTGGGTGCCTGTCTGGCAAACACTGTCACCAGGCCGTCTTCGGGTGGCCGGCCGAGAGCCAGCGATGGGGTGACCTCGGTGGATCCGAGGCAGCTGTTAGCAGCAGGCAACACAGACGCCACTGTGTTAAGTCACACGTTACACAATGTTATTTTAATAGCAGATTGGGCTGGACAGTCAGCGGGCAACGGTTCCTGGGATGGGCACAGCAAATATTAGGGATTAGGATTAGCACTCATACGCCCGTTAAGAATGATTGCGTTCAGGAAAGGCGCTTTGGTTTATTGAACACAGGGATTTATCTGATCCTCTCAGGCAACTCAGATCGTTTAATGCTGCATGGCTTTTCCCCAAATGACTTCCTGTGATGAGACAGGGCAGAGAATCAACTCAGGTGAATGGAGGAGGGGGGGGGGGGGGGAGAGAGAGAGAGAGAGAGAGAGAGAGAGAGAGAGAGAGAGAGAGAGAGAGAGAGAGAGAGAGAGAGAGAGAGAGAGAGAGAGAGAGAGAGAGAGAGAGAGAGAGAGAGAGAGATACTAATACTAATACTGAGAAGGAAAGGGGAGGAAGAGATGGGGACAAACATGATATTGGAAAACAGACAATAAATCAATCGAAGATGATCTGTAAAGATAATATTTGTGCTTTGAAAGACCTCGTCTGATATTAGATCCAGGGTTTTGCTTTGATTCATTTTGGAGGGCAGACGGGTGTTGGCATAGTTACAATGGCTTACATAACACTCTGTGACAGCAGACTTCCATCAGCAAGGTTCTTTTCCTTTTCCTTTCTTCGGTTCCAGGACATCATAACATTTCATTCAGACCATGTTTGCGCGAATTATCCTCAATTATCACCAAAACAGCCCAACTCACGGTTCCCCCCATTATCTCCATCGAGTCTCAGGTTGCTGATGGTGATGACAATAGGGCCTGTTGAAAAGCCCAAGTGCTTTGCTCTGTTAGGAGACAGACACACAGTGGCGGGGCTTTTAATAAGATATACTTTCTAATGGTCTTTCAAACAGCTCTCTCCTCATTAATCTGCTTTGTAGCACTTCCTATTGTTCTTATCCCCTAGCCCCTGAAAGGGCCAAGCGGATGGCTGCCTTTGAAGAAAGGAATAGGACTAGAAAGAAAGCATAAGCTGTCTCTTCCAGGTTTAATGAATGTGCTAGTTAGATCTCCCTCTTTTCTTTCCTTTCATATTGATGTATTTTTTTCGGGGGCAAGCAGCATTATTTCAGCCAATTGAACACAACACTCGACCTGAATGCATGTGGAGCTGGCCTATGAACCTACTCAATAGAAACGTAACAAAAAACACAATCCTGAATGGGGAATAGCATACTGATGCGGGTGTATTTTCAGATGTCACTTTCATAAGTACGTGATACAGTTACCTAGCAATATGGTGGTGCTGCCGGGGAATATAATGCCTGGATTATCCTGACATGTCTCCAATCAAACAAAATGAAAAAGGCCAAAGATTTATCATGATTCTGTGAGAGTGTGTGTGGGTGGGTATAGCTTCAGACAAAAAGGGGAAAATATAGTTTTGGCAAAAAACATGATCTCTATTGGGCTGCTGCTTACCCAAGAAACATCTGACATGATATGACACAATAGGATATGTAGCTATTACATCATGTTTATCCAGTGCTGTGTTGGTTATGTAAATCATTACCAGCTTTTCCTTCATTGGTTTTAAGCTGTTTGTGGTTTTATGTTAGGATGTTAAGTTTTATATAATAAACTATGACAGAGAAGCTGTATTTGCCAAATGTCTGAAAGGTTTACAGAACACCTTCCAAGGACCTGGGCTCATGGTTCAAGCTACGAAAAAACGAGTTTAATGTTACCAGGCAATACTTAGACATTACACTAGCTGAAACAACACCTCCATCAGGCTGGTTATTCTTAGATGCTAAGTATTGTCTCACAATCTAAAATTAAATATAACAATCTAACTGAACCGTTCAATTTTAATTCTTTCAAAAAAGATTCCAACCGGAGATTGTGGGTTGGTTTTGTCAAAGAGGTACAGTATTGTATGAGCTGATGTAGAAAACAGCTGAGAAGCCAGAGTGACGCATTATGTGGTACTGGGCTTCTCCACTCATTCATCATGATAAAATATCTTCCCTGTGGTTGTTGTTGTGAGGCGAATTTAAAAGGTGAGTCTTTTGTAACGTGAGGCGTCTATGTCATGCTTGAGAACATTCTCATTGTCTTGCTTGGCTAGCGTGAATCCTGAGCTAGCACCACAGACAGGTAGGACTATAATCTATCACTGCAGAGATTGGCTAGCGTGAATCCTGAGCTAGCACCACAGACAGGTAGGACTATAATCTATCACTGCAGAGATTGGCTAGCGTGAATCCTGAGCTAGCACCACAGACAGGTAGGACTATAATCTATCACTGCAGAGATTGCACTTGTTCCAGCGCTGTTTTACAAGCTCCTAAGGACCAGACCAGATAAGGCTTATGCTGCCCTCACTTTTCCTGTTAGCCTCTGAAATCCATCTGGCGATAAGATAGAAACGGTCAGGAATTCCATGCCTCCTTTTGACCAGTGCATTTATTTGACAATGATCAAAACAGCTTCTCTTCGTTACAGTATGTGCTTGGTTGGATGTCTTCTTTGACCCTGTAACTGTTATTGGGCGCCATTTTCACAGCCTCTGAGGATGCCTTATGGTTTATACACAGTTGAAGTGTAACTGTGTCAGGCTCCGTTGACCACAACATTTACAGTCCTGCTCCGTAATACATTCACCAATGCACATGTGTACGTCCTTTGGGAAAATCTATTATATATATTATATACTGAATAGAATAGAATAAAACTTTATTGTCCATCCAGGATGGACATTTTTGTTTGGCATCACCTTCCATTAAAAGGATCACATACACATACTGTACATTTTCACATCATACCCATTTAAACCAGTCAGTCCATCATGTTACATCCACTAACAACATAGAGGACATTGGTACATCATCACATTTAAACCAGTCAGTCCATCATGTTACATCCACTAACAACATAGAGGACATGAATACATCATCACATTTAAACCAGTCAGTCCATCATGTTATATACACTAACAACATAGAGGACATTGATACATCATCACATTTAAACCAGTCAGTCCATCATGTTATATACACTAACAACATAGAGGACATTGGTACATCATCACATTTAAACCAGTCAGTCCATCATGTTACATCCACTAACAACATAGAGGACATGAATACATCATCACATTTAAACCAGTCAGTCCATCATGTTACATCCACTAACAACATAGAGGACATGAATACATCATCACATTTAAACCAGTCAGTCCATCATGTTACATCCACTAACAACATAGAGGACATGAATACATCATCACATTTAAACCAGTCAGTCCATCATGTTACATCCACTAACAACATAGAGGACATGAATACATCATCACATTTAAACCAGTCAGTCCATCATGTTATATACACTAACAACATAGAGGACATTGATACATCATCACATTTAAACCAGTCAGTCCATCATGTTATATACACTAACAACATAGAGGACATTGGTACATCATCACATTTAAACCAGTCAGTCCATCATGTTACATCCACTAACAACATAGAGGACATTGATACATCATCACATTTAAACCAGTCAGTCCATCATGTTATATACACTAACAACATAGAGGACATTGATACATCATCACATTTAAACCAGTCAGTCCATCATGTTATATACACTAACAACATAGAGGACATTAATACATCATCACATTTAAACCAGTCAGTCCATCATGTTACATCCACTAACAACATAGAGGACATTGATACATCATCACATTTAAACCAGTCAGTCCATCATGTTATATACACTAACAACATAGAGGACATTGATACATCATCACATTTAAACCAGTCAGTCCATCATGTTATATACACTAACAACATAGAGGACATTGATACATCATCACATTTAAACCAGTCAGTCCATCATGTTACATCCACTAACAACATAGAGGACATTGATACATCATCACATTTAAACCAGTCAGGTTTAAACCAGTCAGTCCATCATGTTACATCCACTAACAACATAGAGGACATTGATACATCATCACATTTAAACCAGTCAGTCCATCATGTTATATACACTAACAACATAGAGGACATTAATACATCATCACATTTAAACCAGTCAGTCCATCATGTTACATACACTAACAACATAGAGGACATTGATACATCATCACATTTAAACCAGTCAGTCCATCATGTTACATCCACTAACAACATAGAGGACATTGGTACATCATCACATTTAAACCAGTCAGTCCATCATGTTACATCCACTAACAACATAGAGGACATTAATACATCATCACATTTAAACCAGTCAGTCCATCATGTTATATACACTAACAACATAGAGGACATTGATACATCATCACATTTAAACCAGTCAGTCCTTCATGTTACATCCACTAACAACATAGAGGACATTAATACATCATCACATTTAAACCAGTCAGTCCATCATGTTATATACACTAACAACATAGAGGACATTGATACATCATCACATTTAAACCAGTCAGTCCATCATGTTACATACACTAACAACATAGAGGACATTGATACATCATCACATTTAAACCAGTCAGTCCATCATGTTACATCCACTAACAACATAGAGGACATTGATACATCATCACATTTAAACCAGTCAGTCCATCATGTTACATCCACTAACAACATAGAGGACATTAATACATCATCACATTTAAACCAGTCAGTCCATCATGTTATATACACTAACAACATAGAGGACATGAATACATCATCACATTTAAACCAGTCAGTCCATCATGTTATATACACTAACAACATAGAGGACATTGATACATCATCACATTTAAACCAGTCAGTCCATCATGTTATATACACTAACAACATAGAGGACATTGATACATCATCACATTTAAACCAGTCAGTCCATCATGTTATATACACTAACAACATAGAGGACATTGGTACATCATCACATTTAAACCAGTCAGTCCATCATGTTACATCCACTAACAACATAGAGGACATGAATACATCATCACATTTAAACCAGTCAGTCCATCATGTTATATACACTAACAACATAGAGGACATTGATACATCATCACATTTAAACCAGTCAGTCCATCATGTTATATACACTAACAACATAGAGGACATTGATACATCATCACATTTAAACCAGTCAGTCCATCATGTTATATACACTAACAACATAGAGGACATTGATACATCATCACATTTAAACCAGTCAGTCCATCATGTTACATCCACTAACAACATAGAGGACATTAAAACATCATCACATTTAAACCAGTCAGTCCATCATGTTATATACACTAACAACATAGAGGACATTAATACATCATCACATTTAAACCAGTCAGTCCATCATGTTACATCCACTAACAACATAGAGGACATTAATACATCATCACATTTAAACCAGTCAGTCCATCATGTTACATCCACTAACAACATAGAGGACATTGGTACATCATCACATTTAAACCAGTCAGTCCATCATGTTACATCCACTAACAACATAGAGGACATTAATACATCATCACATTTAAACCAGTCAGTCCATCATGTTATATACACTAACAACATAGAGGACATTGATACATCATCACATTTAAACCAGTCAGTCCATCATGTTACATCCACTAACAACATAGAGGACATTAATACATCATCACATTTAAACCAGTCAGTCCATCATGTTATATACACTAACAACATAGAGGACATTGATACATCATCACATTTAAACCAGTCAGTCCATCATGTTACATACACTAACAACATAGAGGACATTGATACATCATCACATTTAAACCAGTCAGTCCATCATGTTACATCCACTAACAACATAGAGGACATTGATACATCATCACATTTAAACCAGTCAGTCCATCATGTTACATCCACTAACAACATAGAGGACATTAATACATCATCACATTTAAACCAGTCAGTCCATCATGTTACATCCACTAACAACATAGAGGACATTGATACATCATCACATTTAAACCAGTCAGTCCATCATGTTACATCCACTAACAACATAGAGGACATTGATACATCATCACATTTAAACCAGTCAGTCCATCATGTTACATCCACTAACAACATAGAGGACATGAATACATCATCACATTTAAACCAGTCAGTCCATCATGTTACATACACTAACAACATAGAGGACATTAATACATCATCACATTTAAACCAGTCAGTCCATCATGTTATATACACTAACAACATAGAGGACATTGGTACATCATCACATTTAAACCAGTCAGTCCATCATGTTACATCCACTAACAACATAGAGGACATTGATACATCATCACATTTAAACCAGTCAGTCCATCATGTTATATACACTAACAACATAGAGGACATGAATACATCATCACATTTAAACCAGTCAGTCCATCATGTTATATACACTAACAACATAGAGGACATTGATACATCATCAAATTTAAACCAGTCAGTCCATCATGTTACATACACTAACAACATAGAGGACATTGGTACATCATCACATTTAAACCAGTCAGTCCATCATGTTACATCCACTAACAACATAGAGGACATGAATACATCATCACATTTAAACCAGTCAGTCCATCATGTTATATACACTAACAACATAGAGGACATTGATACATCATCACATTTAAACCAGTCAGTCCATCATGTTATATACACTAACAACATAGAGGACATTGATACATCATCACATTTAAACCAGTCAGTCCATCATGTTATATACACTAACAACATAGAGGACATTGATACATCATCACATTTAAACCAGTCAGTCCATCATGTTACATCCACTAACAACATAGAGGACATTAAAACATCATCACATTTAAACCAGTCAGTCCATCATGTTATATACACTAACAACATAGAGGACATTAATACATCATCACATTTAAACCAGTCAGTCCATCATGTTACATCCACTAACAACATAGAGGACATTAATACATCATCACATTTAAACCAGTCAGTCCATCATGTTACATCCACTAACAACATAGAGGACATTGATACATCATCACATTTAAACCAGTCAGTCCATCATGTTATATACACTAACAACATAGAGGACATTGATACATCATCACATTTAAACCAGTCAGTCCATCATGTTACATCCACTAACAACATAGAGGACATTAATACATCATCACATTTAAACCAGTCAGTCCATCATGTTACATCCACTAACAACATAGAGGACATTGATACATCATCACATTTAAACCAGTCAGTCCATCATGTTACATCCACTAACAACATAGAGGACATGAATACATCATCACATTTAAACCAGTCAGTCCATCATGTTACATCCACTAACAACATAGAGGACATTGATACATCATCACATTTAAACCAGTCAGTCCATCATGTTACATCCACTAACAACATAGAGGACATTGATACATCATCACATTTAAACCAGTCAGTCCATCATGTTATATACACTAACAACATAGAGGACATTGATACATCATCACATTTAAACCAGTCAGTCCATCATGTTACATCCACTAACAACATAGAGGACATTAATACATCATCACATTTAAACCAGTCAGTCCATCATGTTACATCCACTAACAACATAGAGGACATTGATACATCATCACATTTAAACCAGTCAGTCCATCATGTTACATCCACTAACAACATAGAGGACATTGATACATCATCACATTTAAACCAGTCAGTCCATCATGTTACATCCACTAACAACATAGAGGACATGAATACATCATCACATTTAAACCAGTCAGTCCATCATGTTACATGCACTAACAACATAGAGGACATTGATACATCATCACATTTAAACCAGTCAGTCCATCATGTTATATACACTAACAACATAGAGGACATTGATACATCATCACATTTAAACCAGTCAGTCCATCATGTTACATCCACTAACAACATAGAGGACATTGATACATCATCACATTTAAACCAGTCAGTCCATCATGTTACATCCACTAACAACATAGAGGACATTAATACATCATCACATTTAAACCAGTCAGTCCATCATGTTATATACACTAACAACATAGAGGACATTGATACATCATCACATTTAAACCAGTCAGTCCATCATGTTACATCCACTAACAACATAGAGGACATGAATACATCATCACATTTAAACCAGTCAGTCCATCATGTTACATCCACTAACAACATAGAGGACATTGATACATCATCACATTTAAACCAGTCAGTCCATCATGTTATATACACTAACAACATAGAGGACATTAATACATCATCACATTTAAACCAGTCAGTCCATCATGTTACATACACTAACAACATAGAGGACATTAATACATCATCACATTTAAACCAGTCAGTCCATCATGTTACATCCACTAACAACATAGAGGACATTAATACATCATCACATTTAAACCAGTCAGTCCATCATGTTATATACACTAACAACATAGAGGACATTGATACATCATCACATTTAAACCAGTCAGTCCATCATGTTATATACACTAACAACATAGAGGACATTGATACATCATCACATTTAAACCAGTCAGTCCATCATGTTACATCCACTAACAACATAGAGGACATTACTACATCATCACATTTAAACCAGTCAGTCCATCATGTTACATCCACTAACAACATAGAGGACATTAATACATCATCACATTTAAACCAGTCAGTCCATCATGTTACATACACTAACAACATAGAGGACATTGATACATCATCACATTTAAACCAGTCAGTCCATCATGTTACATCCACTAACAACATAGAGGACATTAATACATCATCACATTTAAACCAGTCAGTCCATCATGTTACATCCACTAACAACATAGAGGACATTGGTACATCATCACATTTAAACCAGTCAGTCCATCATGTTACATCCACTAACAACATAGAGGACATTGATACATCATCACATTTAAACCAGTCAGTCCATCATGTTACATCCACTAACAACATAGAGGACATTAATACATCATCACATTTAAACCAGTCAGTCCATCATGTTATATACACTAACAACATAGAGGACATTGATACATCATCACATTTAAACCAGTCAGTCCATCATGTTACATCCACTAACAACATAGAGGACATTAATACATCATCACATTTAAACCAGTCAGTCCATCATGTTACATCCACTAACAACATAGAGGACATTGATACATCATCACATTTAAACCAGTCAGATTTAAACCAGTCAGTCCATCATGTTACATCCACTAACAACATAGAGGACATTGATACATCATCACATTTAAACCAGTCAGTCCATCATGTTACATCCACTAACAACATAGAGGACATTAATACATCATCACATTTAAACCAGTCAGATTTAAACCAGTCAGTCCATCATGTTACATCCACTAACAACATAGAGGACATTGATACATCATCACATTTAAACCAGTCAGTCCATCATGTTACATACACTAACAACATAGAGGACATTGATACATCATCACATTTAAACCAGTCAGTCCATCATGTTATATACACTAACAACATAGAGGACATTAATACATCATCACATTTAAACCAGTCAGTCCATCATGTTACATCCACTAACAACATAGAGGACATTGATACATCATCACATTTAAACCAGTCAGTCCATCATGTTACATACACTAACAACATAGAGGACATTGATACATCATCACATTTAAACCAGTCAGTCCATCATGTTACATCCACTAACAACATAGAGGACATTAATACATCATCACATTTAAACCAGTCAGTCCATCATGTTACATGCACTAACAACATAGAGGACATTGATACATCATCACATTTAAACCAGTCAGTCCATCATGTTACATCCACTAACAACATAGAGGACATTGATACATCATCACATTTAAACCAGTCAGTCCATCATGTTACATCCACTAACAACATAGAGGACATTAATACATCATCACATTTAAACCAGTCAGTCCATCATGTTATATACACTAACAACATAGAGGACATTGATACATCATCACATTTAAACCAGTCAGTCCATCATGTTACATCCACTAACAACATAGAGGACATTGATACATCATCACATTTAAACCAGTCAGTCCATCATGTTACATCCACTAACAACATAGAGGACATGAATACATCATCACATTTAAACCAGTCAGTCCATCATGTTATATACACTAACAACATAGAGGACATTGATACATCATCACATTTAAACCAGTCAGTCCATCATGTTACATCCACTAACAACATAGAGGACATTGATACATCATCACATTTAAACCAGTCAGTCCATCATGTTACATCCACTAACAACATAGAGGACATTAATACATCATCACATTTAAACCAGTCAGTCCATCATGTTATATACACTAACAACATAGAGGACATTGATACATCATCACATTTAAACCAGTCAGTCCATCATGTTACATCCACTAACAACATAGAGGACATGAATACATCATCACATTTAAACCAGTCAGTCCATCATGTTACATCCACTAACAACATAGAGGACATTGATACATCATCACATTTAAACCAGTCAGTCCATCATGTTATATACACTAACAACATAGAGGACA
Source organism: Salvelinus namaycush (assembly GCF_016432855.1). Taxonomy (NCBI): domain Eukaryota; kingdom Metazoa; phylum Chordata; class Actinopteri; order Salmoniformes; family Salmonidae; genus Salvelinus; species Salvelinus namaycush. The sequence continues at coordinate 40,384,228 of NC_052316.1, read as the reverse complement.
TTAATACATCATCACATTTAAACCAGTCAGTCCATCATGTTACATACACTAACAACATAGAGGACATTAATACATCATCACATTTAAACCAGTCAGTCCATCATTTTACATCCACTAACAACATAGAGGACATTAATACATCATCACATTTAAACCAGTCAGTCCATCATGTTATATACACTAACAACATAGAGGACATTGATACATCATCACATTTAAACCAGTCAGTCCATCATGTTATATACACTAACAACATAGAGGACATTGATACATCATCACATTTAAACCAGTCAGTCCATCATGTTACATCCACTAACAACATAGAGGACATTAATACATCATCACATTTAAACCAGTCAGTCCATCATGTTACATCCACTAACAACATAGAGGACATTAATACATCATCACATTTAAACCAGTCAGTCCATCATGTTACATACACTAACAACATAGAGGACATTGATACATCATCACATTTAAACCAGTCAGTCCATCATGTTACATCCACTAACAACATAGAGGACATTAATACATCATCACATTTAAACCAGTCAGTCCATCATGTTACATCCACTAACAACATAGAGGACATTGGTACATCATCACATTTAAACCAGTCAGTCCATCATGTTACATCCACTAACAACATAGAGGACATTGATACATCATCACATTTAAACCAGTCAGTCCATCATGTTACATCCACTAACAACATAGAGGACATTAATACATCATCACATTTAAACCAGTCAGTCCATCATGTTATATACACTAACAACATAGAGGACATTGATACATCATCACATTTAAACCAGTCAGTCCATCATGTTACATCCACTAACAACATAGAGGACATTAATACATCATTACATTTAAACCAGTCAGTCCATCATGTTACATCCACTAACAACATAGAGGACATTGATACATCATCACATTTAAACCAGTCAGTCCATCATGTTACATCCACTAACAACATAGAGGACATTAATACATCATCACATTTAAACCAGTCAGTCCATCATGTTACATCCACTAACAACATAGAGGACATTAATACATCATCACATTTAAACCAGTCAGTCCATCATGTTACATCCACTAACAACATAGAGGACATTGATACATCATCACATTTAAACCAGTCAGATTTAAACCAGTCAGTCCATCATGTTACATCCACTAACAACATAGAGGACATTGATACATCATCACATTTAAACCAGTCAGTCCATCATGTTACATCCACTAACAACATAGAGGACATTAATACATCATCACATTTAAACCAGTCAGATTTAAACCAGTCAGTCCATCATGTTACATCCACTAACAACATAGAGGACATTGATACATCATCACATTTAAACCAGTCAGTCCATCATGTTACATACACTAACAACATAGAGGACATTGATACATCATCACATTTAAACCAGTCAGTCCATCATGTTATATACACTAACAACATAGAGGACATTAATACATCATCACATTTAAACCAGTCAGTCCATCATGTTACATCCACTAACAACATAGAGGACATTGATACATCATCACATTTAAACCAGTCAGTCCATCATGTTACATACACTAACAACATAGAGGACATTGATACATCATCACATTTAAACCAGTCAGTCCATCATGTTACATCCACTAACAACATAGAGGACATTAATACATCATCACATTTAAACCAGTCAGTCCATCATGTTACATGCACTAACAACATAGAGGACATTGATACATCATCACATTTAAACCAGTCAGTCCATCATGTTACATCCACTAACAACATAGAGGACATTGATACATCATCACATTTAAACCAGTCAGTCCATCATGTTACATCCACTAACAACATAGAGGACATTAATACATCATCACATTTAAACCAGTCAGTCCATCATGTTATATACACTAACAACATAGAGGACATTGATACATCATCACATTTAAACCAGTCAGTCCATCATGTTACATCCACTAACAACATAGAGGACATTGATACATCATCACATTTAAACCAGTCAGTCCATCATGTTACATCCACTAACAACATAGAGGACATGAATACATCATCACATTTAAACCAGTCAGTCCATCATGTTATATACACTAACAACATAGAGGACATTGGTACATCATCACATTTAAACCAGTCAGTCCATCATGTTACATACACTAACAACATAGAGGACATTGATACATCATCACATTTAAACCAGTCAGTCCATCATGTTACATCCACTAACAACATAGAGGACATGAATACATCATCACATTTAAACCAGTCAGTCCATCATGTTACATCCACTAACAACATAGAGGACATGAATACATCATCACATTTAAACCAGTCAGTCCATCATGTTATATACACTAACAACATAGAGGACATTAATACATCATCACATTTAAACCAGTCAGTCCATCATGTTACATCCACTAACAACATAGAGGACATTAATACATCATCACATTTAAACCAGTCAGTCCATCATGTTACATACACTAACAACATAGAGGACATTGATACATCATCACATTTAAACCAGTCAGTCCATCATGTTATATACACTAACAACATAGAGGACATTGATACATCATCACATTTAAACCAGTCAGTCCATCATGTTATATACACTAACAACATAGAGGACATTGATACATCATCACATTTAAACCAGTCAGTCCATCATGTTACATACACTAACAACATAGAGGACATTAATACATCATCACATTTAAACCAGTCAGTCCATCATGTTACATCCACTAACAACATAGAGGACATTGATACATCATCACATTTAAACCAGTCAGTCCATCATGTTATATACACTAACAACATAGAGGACATGAATACATCATCACATTTAAACCAGTCAGTCCATCATGTTATATACACTAACAACATAGAGGACATTAATACATCATCACATTTAAACCAGTCAGTCCATCATGTTACATCCACTAACAACATAGAGGACATTAATACATCATCACATTTAAACCAGTCAGATTTAAACCAGTCAGTCCATCATGTTACATCCACTAACAACATAGAGGACATTGATACATCATCACATTTAAACCAGTCAGTCCATCATGTTACATACACTAACAACATAGAGGACATTGATACATCATCACATTTAAACCAGTCAGTCCATCATGTTATATACACTAACAACATAGAGGACATTAATACATCATCACATTTAAACCAGTCAGTCCATCATGTTACATCCACTAACAACATAGAGGACATTGATACATCATCACATTTAAACCAGTCAGTCCATCATGTTACATACACTAACAACATAGAGGACATTGATACATCATCACATTTAAACCAGTCAGTCCATCATGTTACATCCACTAACAACATAGAGGACATTAATACATCATCACATTTAAACCAGTCAGTCCATCATGTTACATGCACTAACAACATAGAGGACATTGATACATCATCACATTTAAACCAGTCAGTCCATCATGTTACATCCACTAACAACATAGAGGACATTGATACATCATCACATTTAAACCAGTCAGTCCATCATGTTACATCCACTAACAACATAGAGGACATTAATACATCATCACATTTAAACCAGTCAGTCCATCATGTTATATACACTAACAACATAGAGGACATTGATACATCATCACATTTAAACCAGTCAGTCCATCATGTTACATCCACTAACAACATAGAGGACATTGATACATCATCACATTTAAACCAGTCAGTCCATCATGTTACATCCACTAACAACATAGAGGACATGAATACATCATCACATTTAAACCAGTCAGTCCATCATGTTATATACACTAACAACATAGAGGACATTGGTACATCATCACATTTAAACCAGTCAGTCCATCATGTTACATACACTAACAACATAGAGGACATTGATACATCATCACATTTAAACCAGTCAGTCCATCATGTTACATCCACTAACAACATAGAGGACATGAATACATCATCACATTTAAACCAGTCAGTCCATCATGTTACATCCACTAACAACATAGAGGACATGAATACATCATCACATTTAAACCAGTCAGTCCATCATGTTATATACACTAACAACATAGAGGACATTAATACATCATCACATTTAAACCAGTCAGTCCATCATGTTACATCCACTAACAACATAGAGGACATTAATACATCATCACATTTAAACCAGTCAGTCCATCATGTTACATACACTAACAACATAGAGGACATTGATACATCATCACATTTAAACCAGTCAGTCCATCATGTTATATACACTAACAACATAGAGGACATTGATACATCATCACATTTAAACCAGTCAGTCCATCATGTTATATACACTAACAACATAGAGGACATTGATACATCATCACATTTAAACCAGTCAGTCCATCATGTTACATACACTAACAACATAGAGGACATTAATACATCATCACATTTAAACCAGTCAGTCCATCATGTTACATCCACTAACAACATAGAGGACATTGATACATCATCACATTTAAACCAGTCAGTCCATCATGTTATATACACTAACAACATAGAGGACATGAATACATCATCACATTTAAACCAGTCAGTCCATCATGTTATATACACTAACAACATAGAGGACATTAATACATCATCACATTTAAACCAGTCAGTCCATCATGTTATATACACTAACAACATAGAGGACATTGATACATCATCACATTTAAACCAGTCAGATTTAAACCAGTCAGTCCATCATTTTACATCCACTAACAACATAGAGGACATGAATACATTCACTCACAACCGACCACTGTACCAATACAATTTACTTTATATTAGTAGTCCAACAGCGCAAGGAACAAATTCATGTTTGAACACATTCTTCTTGGCCATGGGCATTCTGAAGCACCAGCCAGAGGGAAGCCTCTCGAACTGATTAAATAAAAAAAATATTATAACATTACTCAAACGGAAGGAGTTTGCATTTTGTCGCAGTCCAGGCAGTGCTGAGAGGGATAGTTTGGCCTGCACTTTGTTCGGGTTCTGGTTGGATGTGGGGGACTGTAGAGGGTGGGAGGTGTCGCCAATGACAGAAATATAAACGCAACACGCAACAATTTCAAATGTTTACTGAGTTACAGTTCATATAAGGAAATCAGTCAATTGAACTAAATAAATTTGGTCCAATCTATGGATTTTACATGACTGGGCAGAGGTTCAGCTATATTGCAGCCTGGGAGGGCATATGCCCACCCACTTGGGAGCCAGGCCTACACATTGGGGAGCCAGACCCAGCCAACAGGAATGGACTTTTCCCCACAAACGGGCTTTAATACAGATAGAAATACCCATAAATTGTGCACAACATTTGAGAGAAATAAGCTTTTTGTGCATATGGAACATTCCTGGGATCTTTAATTTCAGCTAATGAAACGTAGGACCAACACTTCACATGTTGCCTTTATATTTTGGTTCAGTGTATATAACCTTCAAGTAAGTCTTAATTGTTTTATGTTTTCAATGGGTTGTGTAACATCACAACATGATTGTATAATTTTAATTGGACTCATCTAATTTCTCAGTCCTACACACCCTGAGGCAAAATCTACTGTTGGACGGTTTGAAGGAGCAGCGATTTCTATGGAGAAATGCTGTGCATTTTCTAGCAGAATTAAGAAAGCAGCTTTTGTAAACATACCATTATAATTGTCTAATATCAAAGCAATGCCCATTAGGTATCCTTTGTTGTGATGACTTATTTTTGCATATCATTCTTAAAATTCATGGCATGCATGGGTCAGATCATTCGTTTGCTTCATGTTTTGAAGGCTCTGCATAATTTTTGGGCATTTCAATTGTCGTTGTTTTTCCTTTTTTTCTGGGCATTAGTTTTGCTCGAGGCGGACTGAACAGTCAGTCAACGATGGTGACGTGACATTTGGGTCAACACAGTCCCCTCTCTGGAGAGAATCCAAAAGGATGGATGAAGTCACACTTTAGACCACACATTGCCTTTATGTAGGTCACCTTCCTGAATGTTACGTTCCCCAGTTTCTGTGTTTTAGTTTGTATTTGAGTGTGTGTTTCAGGAGATGGCTTCCTGAAGTACTCCCCAACCAGATGATTGGTCGACCCTAGGCTAAGGTTTGGCCGCTCCTGTTGCAATGTAAATTGTCTGGGAAAGCCCAGGAAGTAGTAGCTGCTCTTTCCCTGGAAGACAGTTTACACTACGAAACAGTTAAAACTACCGTGTTGCGGGCTTATGAGTTGGTGCCTGAAGCTTATAGACAGCACTTCAGGAACCACAAGAAACCCTCTCACCGTACTTTTGTTGAGTTTGCTAGGGACAAAGAGTCTCTGTTTAATCGATGGTGTTCAGCCAGCAAAGCTAACACATTTGCTGATATTCGGGAGTTGATGCTGTTGGAGGATTTTAAAAGCAACCTCCCTGATAGAATTGTAGTTCATTTAAATGAACAGAAAGTGGTGACTTTGGCCCAGGCAGCAGTGTTGGCAGATGAGTACGCTTTGACACACAAGACTGTCTTTGGTGCACCTCGTTTTGAAGGTAGACTGATTATGTCGTCAGTGCCTCGTTCAGGTCGCTTTTCCTCTGACAAGTCTTTTCATGAAATCCGTGAATGTTTTTACTGTCACCAAAAGGGTCACGTGATTGCGGACTGCCCAGTTTTGAAAAATAAACCGAAACAGTCCCAGTCACCGTCCCCAAAAAGGAAAAGTTTGGGTTTAGTCAAGTCTTTGGCTCGTCCGTTGGTCCGAGGTATTGATTCAGCATTTGAGAAACCGGATCCTGTTTATGCTCCGTTTATCTCTACCGGTTGTGTTTCCTTAACTGGAGAACAAGCTGATCAAAAGCCAATTAAAATCTTACGAGACACTGGGGCGGTTACCACTGGGGCGGTAATCATTACTGATGCTTTACCCTGGTCTCCTGAAACATATTGTGGCTCACATGTTATATTACAGGGCATAGAGACAAAAACAGTACCTGTACCATTACACTGGGTCCACTTAGTGTCAGACTTGGTATCAGGACGTTTCCGTGTTGGTGTAGTGTCTACACTGCCAGTAAAAGGAGTCACATTGCTACTAGGGAATGATATTGCTGGTGGTAACGTTACTCCTGTGTTAGAGGTAGTAGACAACCCAGAAATCAGAACTACAGATGAGAAATTGGTTCAAGCATTTCCCCATGCTTTTCCTGCTTGTGTGTTAACGAGGGCACAATCTCGCAAGCTTGGCCACGTGGTGGATTTGGCTGGTTCCATTTTTGAGAATGTTGAAGTAGAAGACAATGCATCGAGTATTCCTTCTGCAAGTCCGACAGTTTTTACAGGAGTAAAAACTAAGGCAGGGGACTGCGAAATCGCGCCCCAATTACATGACATTCTTTTGTCTGTCACCCCTGAGAAGGTGATTGAATGTCAAAAAGGAGACACCAGTCTTCGTAAGTGTTTTGCTTCGGTAATTTCCATTGAAGAAGCTAAAACTAGAGAGACTGCCTACTTTATGGAAGCAGGAGTTTTGATGCGTAAATGGGCAGCTCATGACACCGTTAATGACTGGAGTGAAGTGTGTCAAGTGGTTGTTCCTACACCGTTCCGACAGCAGGTGCTGTCACTCGCCCATGACCAGGCGTGGTCTGGACATTTGGGGATCACAAAGACTTATAACCGGGTCCTTCGTCATTTTTTCTGGCCAGGTTTGAAGTCTGATGTGGTCCAATTTTGTAAAACATGTCACGTATGTCAACTCACTGGGAAAGCGAATCAAACAGTTCCTCGAGCACCGCTCTGCCCGATTCCTGTGGTGGGGGAACCGTTTGAAAGAGTGATAGTTGATTGTGTAGGTCCATTGCCGAAAACCAGGTCAGGTAACCAGTTCCTACTAACAATAATGTGCAGTGCTACTCGATACCCAGAGGCTATTCCTCTCCGTACTATAACGGCTAAGACTGTGGTGAAGGCACTGGTGAAGTTCTTCTCTACGTTTGGACTCCCTAAAGTAATCCAAACTGATCAGGGATCCAACTTCATGTCAAAGCTGTTTTCAAATGTGTTAAAGACATTGTGTATTTCCCATCAGGTCTCAAGTCCGTATCATCCAGAGAGTCAAGGGGCTCTCGAACGTTGGCATCAGACGCTGAAGGCAATGCTACGCAAGTATTGTATGGATACCAGTACCGATTGGGATGAGGGGGTGCCCTTTGTCCTATTTGCTATTAGGGAAATGATACAAGAGTCCTTAGGGTTCAGCCCTGCTGACCTTGTGTTTGGACATACCCCAAGGGGTCCGCTGAAAGTGTTGAAGGAGCATATCTTATCTCCTACACCCAGTAGCGCCCCTAAAAATGTGTTGGATTATGTCAGTAAGATGCGGGAGAGACTGCACGCCGCATGTGCGTTGGCCCAAAAGTCTCTTTCCTCTTCGCAAAAACGCATGAAGGTGCATTATGACAAAAAGGCTGTTGGTCGTTCTTTTGCACCAGGGGATCAAGTTTTAGTTTTGTTGCCAATTCCTGGCTCATCTCTGTCAGCACGTTTTTCTGGACCATATCTGGTGGAAAAGAAACTTAGTGACACCAACTATGTGATAAAGACCCCAGATCGAAGGCGTTCTTCCCGTGTGTGTCATGTTAACATGCTAAAAGCATATTATGTACGTGACTCTCCAGACAGCTCCTCAAGTAAGCCGGTCCAGCCCGCCGTCTCCAGTGTGGCTGCGGTGGTGCTGAAGCCTGGCTGGGACCTAGAGGATGATAAGGAGGATGGGTTGGAGTTACGCCATACGTTACAGCAGTGTGAACGCCTATGTAATTCAGAGATGCTGAAGAAGTTACCCTCTCAAATGGAACATTTGGATAACGATCAAACTAAGGACCTTATCCTATTGATAAACAGTTTTCTCAGTGTGTTTCAGGACGTTCCGAGTCGCACGTCCATCTTGAAACATGACGTGGATGTAGGGAACGCTGCTCCTATACGTCAGCATCCGTACCGGGTTAATGCAAAGAAAAGGGAGGTAATGAAAAGTGAGGTAGCTTATTTATTACAGAATGACATGGCAAAACCCAGTAACAGCTCCTGGAGTTCCCCATGTATTCTTGTTCCTAAGCCTGACGGTACGTCCCGCTTATGCACGGACTATCGTCGAGTAAATGCAGTTACAAAGTCTGATTCTTTTCCTCTACCTCGATTAGATGACTGCGTTGATAGAATTGGCTCTGCTGCTTACGTTAGTAAGTTAGATTTGTTAAAAGGTTATTGGCAGGTGCCTCTGACCTCTAGAGCTTCTGACATATCGGCTTTTGTTACGCCTGATAACTTTGTACAATACACTGTGATGCCCTTTGGCATGTGTAATGCACCTGCTACTTTTCAGCGTCTAGTTAACATTGTGTTTGCAGATGTGCCAAATTGTACTGCATACCTTGATGATGTGGTGATACATTCGTCTACTTGGTCTGATCATCTCTCCACTTTGAAAAGTGTGTTTCAGCGGTTGGAGAATGCTTCTTTAACCCTCAATTTGGCCAAGTGTGAGTTTGGGAAGGCTACGGTGACTTACTTAGGGAAACAAGTGGGACAAGGTCAAGTGCGCCCAGTATCTGGCAAAGTGGAAGCAATTGTTGCTTTTCCTGCTCCCACGACTCGACGCCAGTTGCGCAGATTCCTAGGGATGGTAGGGTACTATCGTACATTCTGTAAGAATTTCTCGACGGTAGTAGCTCCCCTTTCATGTCTGCTTAGTCCCAAGGTACCATTTAGGTGGTCCAAGGACTGTAACCATGCTTTTGAGTCCGCTAAAGCGCTACTTTGTAGTGCCCCAGTGCTTGCCACCCCCAACTTTGACAAACCTTTTAAGTTGGAGGTTGACGCTAGTATAGTGGGGGTGGGTGCGGTTCTCTTACAGGAAGATGAAGACGGAGTGGATCGGCCCGTCAGTTTCTTCTCCCGTAAGTTTAACTCGTGTCAGTCAAGGTACTCCACAATTGAACAAGAGACGCTAGCTTTATTGCTAGCCTTACAGTTCTTTGAAGTATATGTGGGATCCAGTGCCTTGCCTGTTATGGTCTTCACAGACCATAATCCTTTAGTGTTCTTGAAACAAATGTACAATCAGAACCGCCGCCTTATGCGGTGGGCTCTGATTGTACAAGGATATAATGTACAGATAGCCTATGTGAAGGGCTCAGCGAATGTGGTTGCTGACGCTCTATCACGGGTTTACTAACTGGGGAAGCGTTGGGTTTTGTTATTACAAACTGTATGTTTGCAATTTTTGTGGTGGGCGTGTTACGTTCCCCAGTTTCTGTGTTTTAGTTTGTATTTGAGTGTGTGTTTCAGGAGATGGCTTCCTGAAGTACTCCCCAACCAGATGATTGGTCGACCCTAGGCTAATTGATGATTGGAGCTGACCCCGCCCCCTCGTCAAGAAGCAGCTGACTCTAATCACCATTGCCACCTGAAGATATAAAAGCCAGTGTTCTGTTCAGAAGAAAAGAGATGAGATCAGGAGAGAGATTAGAGGGAGATTGAATATTTAGGAGAGAGATTAGAGAGAGGAGAGAGATTAGAGGGAGATTGAATGTTTTGGATAGTGTTGGTTGTGTATCAGAAAGTGTTGGTATGTACTATATTAGTTGTTGTTGGTAGCAGCTTTGCTATGTCCTGTGTTTGTGAGTGTTTGTGAAATTGTTAATAATTATTCTGTTTCATTTGTTCCCAGGGGGGAAGGGGAAGGCACTTTGGGAGTGCTTAGGCAAGAGGCCCGCGGGCATACATATACCCGTAGTATATTTACTGTCTAGGCACACTAGGTAAGACCTGGGCGGACCACCCCCTGTATTTTGGTTAGGGCACCAGGTGGTGCTAAGTTAGGTAAGTTAAGTGGGTAGGCAGGTTAGATAGGAGAGGGGGAACTTTGATATTTACTTTCTTTGCTTTGGTTCCGTCCAGCACCTTTTCCCCATATTACCGTGTAAGAAAATAAATCCTAGTAAACGGTAAATTCTGCCTTTGTCGTCCTTTCTCGCACCTGCAGTCCATACCTCTTGCACTTCACAGAGAGTTGAGTTGTAGCAGGGAGTTGCGTTCCCTCTTCTCAGAGGCGTGCGTAACACTGAAGAAGTACAGTTAGCATACTGCAGATATATTTAAAAAAAAAGATTAAACTGGGCAAGTCAGTTAAGAACAAATTCCTATTTACAACAACAGACTACCAGGGAACAGTGGCTTAAATTCCTTGTTCAGGGGCAGAACAACAGTTTCACCTTGGGGATTCGATCCAGCAACCTTTCGGTTACTGGCCCAACGCTCTAACCACTAGGCCACCTGGGGCCCCATATGATACTTCAGATAATATTTTATACATAGAGTATCACAGATCAAAAAGAGATATTTATATTTTGCAAATATAATGCACATACAGTTGAAGTCGGAAGTTTACATATACCTTAGCCAAATACATTTAAACTCTGTTTTTCACAATTCCTGACATTTAATCCGAGTAAAAATTCCCTGTCTTAGGTCAGTTAGGATCACCATTTTATTTTAAGAATGTGAAATATCAGAATAATAGTAGAGAGAATGATGTATTTCAGCTTTTATTTCTTTCATCACATTCCTAGTGGGTCAGAAGTTTACATACACTCAATTAGTATTTGGTAGCATTGCCTTATTTAACTTGGGTCAACCATTTCGGGTAGCGTTCCACGAGGTTCTCACAATAGGTTGGATGAATTTTGGCCCATTCTTCCTGACAGAGCTGGTGTAACTGAGTCAGGTTTGTCGGCCTCCTTGCTCGCACACGCTTTTTGAGATCTGCACGTTTTTTCAGATCTGCACACTTTTCTATGGGATTGAGGTCATGGCTTTGTGATGTCAACTCCAATACCTTGACTTTGTTGTCCTTAAGCCCTTTGGAAGCATGCTCGGAGTCATTGTCCATTTGGAAGACCCATTTGCGACCAAGCTTTAACTTCCTGACTGATGTCTTGAGATATATCCACAAATTTCTTCCCTCATGATGCCATCTATTTTGTGAAGTGCACCAGTCCCTCCTGCAGCAAAGCACCCCCACAACATGATGCTGCCACCCCCATGCTTCACGGTTGGGATGGTGTTCTTCGGCTTGCAAGCATCCCCCTTTATCCTTCAAACATAACGATGGTCATTATGGCCAAACAGTTCTATTTTTGTTTCATCAGACTAGAGGACATTTCTCCAAATAGTACGATCTTTGTCCCTATGTGTAGTAACAAACCGTAGTCTGGCTTTATTAAAGTGGTTTTGGAGCAGTGGCTTCTTCCTTGCTGAGCAGCCTTTCAGGTTATGTCGACATAGGACTCGTTTTACTGTGGATATAGATACTTTTGTACCTGTTTCCTCCAGCATCTTCACAAGGTCCTTTGCTGTTGTTCTGGGATTGATTTGCACTTTTCGCAGCAAAACACGTTAATCTCTAGGAGACAGAACGCGCAGTTGCATGACACAAAATGACTTGTCATGCACAAAGTAGATGTCCTAACCGACTTGCCAAAATTATAGTTTGTTAACAAGAAATTTGTGGAGTGGTTGAAAAACAAGTTTTAATGACTCCAACCTAAGTGTATGTAAACTTCCGACTTCAACTGTATACATGACAGAACATTTGTTAGCTGTTATCCTGTTTATCTCACTCTTAACAACTTAATAGTTAGTAGTTACTGTATTTTTGACTGCTATTCTTTCTTTTTGCAACATGAAATCACTATCAGTTAGCATGTGGAACATTCAGGGCCTAAACTCATCAACCTTTGGACTGAAGAGTTTAGCACTGGAGTTCAACAAAAATCTTAAAGATGTTGGCGTCATCATTCTGCAGAAGACATGGTGTAAGGCTGACATTGTCACTCACTGTCCCACAGGCTACAGAAAGGTAATTGTGCCATCACAGAAACACAGCTCTGTCAATAGAGGCTCTGTAGGACTGATCATTTGGTACAAATCCGAACTACAAAATCTAATTGATCCCCTCAAAATAGGTAAATATCACATTTGGTTAAAACTGAAAAATAACTTGTACTGACAGAAAAAGATGTGTTCCTTTGCGAAATACACTGCTCAAAAAAATAAAGGGAACACTTAAACAACACAATGTAACTCCAAGTCAATCACACTTCTGTGAAATCAAACTGTCCACTTAGGAAGCAACACTGATTGACAATAAATTTCACATGCTGTTGTGCAAATGGAATAGACAAAAGGTGGAAATTATAGGCAATTAGCAAGACACCCCCAAAAAAGGAGTGATTCTGCAGGTGGTGACCACAGACCACTTCTCAGTTCCTATGCTTCCTGGCTGATGTTTTGGTCACTTTTGAATGCTGGCGGTGCTCTCACTCTAGTGGTAGCATGAGACGGAGTCTACAACCCACACAAGTGGCTCAGGTAGTGCAGTTCATCCAGGATGGCACATCAATGCGAGCTGTGGCAAAAAGGTTTGCTGTGTCTGTCAGCGTAGTGTCCAGAGCATGGAGGCGCTACCAGGAGACAGGCCAGTACATCAGGAGACGTGGAGGAGGCCGTAGGAGGGCAACAACCCAGCAGCAGGACCGCTACCTCCGCCTTTGTGCAAGGAGGTGCACTGCCAGCGCCCTGCAAAATGACCTCCAGCAGGCCACAAATGTGCATGTGTCTGCTCAAACGGTCAGAAACAGACTCCATGAGGGTGGTATGAGGGCCCGACGTCCACAGGTGGGGGTTGTGCTTACAGCCCAACACCGTGCAGGACGTTTGGCATTTGCCAGAGAACACCAAGATTGGCAAATTCGCCACTGGCGCCCTGTGCTCTTCACAGATGAAAGCAGGTTCACACTGAGCACATGAGCACATGTGACAGACGTGACAGAGTCTGGAGACGCCGTGGAGAACGTTCTGCTGCCTGCAACATCCTCCAGCATGACTGGTTTGGCGATGGGTCAGTCATGGTGTGGGGTGGCATTTCTTTGTGGGGCCGCACAGCCCTCCATGTGCTCGCCAGAGGTAGCCTGACTGCCATTAGGTACCGAGATGAGATCCTCAGACCCCTTGTGAGACCATATGCTGACACATGCACATTTGTGGCCTGCTGGAGGTCATTTTGCAGGGCGCTGGTGAGGTCTTGGCTAATTTCTTTTGATTTTCCCATGATGTCAAGCAAAGAGGCACTGAGTTTGAAGGTAGACCTTGAAATACATCCACAGGTACAACTCCAATTGACTCAAATTATGTAAATTAGCCAGAAGCTTCTAAAGCTAAATTTTCTGGAATTTTCCAAGCTGTTTAAAGGCACAGTCAACTTAGTGTATGTAAACTTCTGACCCACTGGAATTGTGATACAGTGAATTATAAGTAAAATAATATGTCTGTAAACAATTGTTGGAAAAATTACTTGTGTCATGCACAAAGTAGATGTCCTAACCGACTTGCCAAAACTACAGTTTGTTATCAAGAAATTTGTGGAGTGGTTGAAAAACGAGTATTAATGACTCCAACCTAAGTGTATGTAAACTTCCAACTTCAACTGTATATGTATATGTGTGTTGAGTAGAAATCTCTGAATTTTTCTGCTGGTGTTGAGATCTGTCATCAAAGACATGCAAAGATCCTTGACTGTAACATCTCACTCACATCTCTCTCTTGCCTCTCCATCTCCCTCTTTTCCTCTCCATCTCCCTCTCTCTCTCGCCCCATCTCTCTCTTGCCTCTCCATCTCCCTCTCTCTCTCGCCCCCATCTCCTTCTTGCCTCTCCATCTCCATCGCCCTCTCTCTCTTGCCCTCTCTCTCTCGCCCCATCTCTCTCTTTCCTCTCCATCTCCCTCGCTCTCTTGCCCCCCATCTCTCTCTTGCCACTCCATCTCCCTCCCCCACTCTCTCTTGACCCCCATCTCTGTCTTGCCTCTCAATCTCCCTCCTCCTCTCTCTCTTGCCTCTCCATCTCCATCTCCCTCTTTCTCTTGCCTCTCCATCTCCATCTCCCTCTCTCTCTTGCCTCTCCATCTCCATCTCCCTCTCTCTCTTGCCTCTCCATCTCCATCTCCCTCTCTCTCTTGCCTCTCCATCTCCATCTCCCTCTCTCTCTTGCCTCTCCATCTCCATCTCCCTCTCTCTCTTGCCTCTCCATCTCCATCTCCCTCTCTCTCTTGCCTCTCCATCTCTCTCTTGGCCTTCATCTCTCTCTTGCTTCTCCATCTCCCTCCCCCTCTTTCTCTTGCCCCCCATCTCTCTATTGCCTCTCCATCTCCTCTCTCCTCTCTTTTTCATTCTTCCCTGCTGTCCTTCTTGCTTTCTCTCCAATTTTCTCTCTACTCCTGTCTGATTAGTCAGATGCCTCCTGTCACTGTAATATTTTCCACTCTGTAAGTACACCAACGGCCCCCAATTATATCAGGTTGACGTATATTGTCATGAATCTTGCCCTGGAGGCAGAACTGAGCGATTTCCGTAAAATGGGCAGTGTGGTTAAGGTTAGGATTAAAGGGATACTTCGGTATTTTGGCAATAAAGCCCTTTATCTACTTCCCCAGATTAACTACTATTTGTATGTCTCTGCATCCAGTATGAAAGAAGTTAGAGGTAGTTTTGCGAGCCAATGCTAACTAGCATTAGCACAATGACTGGAAGTATATGGTATCTACTAGCATGCTAGTAGTTACCATAGACTCCCAGGCATTGCGCTAACGCTAGTTAGCAATTGCACTAACGCTAGTTAGCAAACTTCCTTCAAATTACACGCAGAGACATAAAAATGGTATCCATAAGTTCATCTGACTCTGGGGAAGTAGATAAAGCAGACCTTTCTAATCAACCTGGCCCGGGTATCCTGGAAGGATATTGACCTCATCCCGTCAGTAGAGGATGCCTGGTTGCTCTTTAAAAGTGCTTTCCTCACCATCTTAAATAAGCAGCTCTTTCAGAACATCAACTGTCTGGAGTTTGGTGAAGGAGAAGCGGGGGGGGGGGGGGGGGGGGGGGGCTTGGGAAAGTTGCTGCAGGGGGTGCAGAGCTGTAGGGGTAGGGGTAGCCAGGTGCAGCCGTCTTCATCGACCTGGTCAAGGCTTTCGACTCTGTCAATCACCGCACTCTTATCGACAGACTCAATAGCCTTGGTTTCTCAAATGACTGCCTCGCCTGGTTCACCAACTACTTCTCAGAAAGAGTTTAGGGTGTCAAATTGGAGGGCCTGTTGTCCGGACCTCTTGCAGTCTCTATGGGGGTGCCACAGGGTTCAATTCTCGGGCCGACTCTTTTCTCTGTATATATCAATGATGTCGCTCTTGCTGCTGGTGATTCTCTGATCCACCTCTACGCAGACGACACCATTCTGTATACATCTGGCCCTTCTTTGAACACTGTGTTAACAAACCTCCAAAAAAGCTTCAATGCCGTACAACACTCCTTCCGTGGCCTCCAACTGGTTTTAAATGTTAGAAAACTAAATGCATGCTCTTCAACCAATTGCTGCCCGCACCCTCCCGCCCGACTAGCATCACTACTCTGAACGTTCTGACTTAGAATATGTGGACAACTACAAATACCTAGGTGTCTGGTTAGACTGTAAACTCTCCTTCCAGACTCACATTAAAAATCTCCAATCCAAAATTAAATCTAGAATCGGCTTCCTATTTCACAACAAAGCATCCTTCACTCATGTTGCCAAACATACCCTCGTAAAACTGACTATCCTACCGATCATTGACTTCGGCGATGTCATTTACAAAATAGCCTCCAACACTCTACTCAGCAAACTGGATGCAGTCTATCACAGTGCCATCCGTTTTGTCACCAAAGCCCCATATACTACCCACCACTGCGACCTGTATGCTCTCGTTGGCTGGCCCTCGCTACATATTCGTCGCAAAACCCACTGGCTCCAGGTCATCTATAAATCTTTGCTAGGTAAAGCCCCGCCTTATCTCAGCTCACTGGTCACCATAGCAACACTCACCCATAGGACACGCTCCAGCAGGTATATTTCTCTGGTCCTCCCCAAAGCCAACACTTCCTTTGGCCGCCTTTCCTTCCAGTTCTCTGCTGCCAATGACTGGAACGAATTGCAAAAATCACTGAAGCTGGAAACTTAAATTTCCCTCTTTAACTTTAAGCATCCGCTGTCAGAGCAGCTTACCGATCACTGTACCTGTACACAGCAAATCTGTAAATAGCACACGCAACTACCTCGTCCCCATATTGTTATTTATCTTTTTGCTCTTTTGCACCCCAGTATCTCTACATGCGCATCTTCATCTGCACATCTATCACTCCAGTGTTAATGCTAAATTGTAATTATTTCACCTCTATGGCCTATTTATTGCCTTACCTCCCTGCTCTTCTACATTTGCAGACACTGTACATAGACACTTGCAGACACTGTACACTGTACAACACTCTGTGTTGTTGTTTTTGTCGCACTGCTTTGCTTTATCTTGGCCAGGTTGCAGTTGTAAATGAGAACTTGTTCTCAACTGGCCTACCTGGTTAAATAAAGGTGCATTTTTTGCATTTTTTAAAATAAAAAATAAAGGGCTTTATTTGCCAAAATCCTGATGTATCCCGGTTAGGCTTAGGTTTAAAGTCCAATTTGATGATTTTGTGGCTTTGCCAGCTAGTGACCACCGTGCAGAGCTGCCTTCAGAAAATATGAATGATGAAAACGCTAACCTGCCTAATTACAGGCCTACCTGCTAAGTAATTATTACATTCAAAACATCATCTGCTGCATTGGAATTTGGCTAACAGTGAGTGGTTAAAGGCACATGAGTGCAGAGAGAATGTGTGAGCGCAGATGGGAGTGCTGAAGCTCAACAGATTTTTCCAATGGAACATAATCCCAGTAAAGAAAGAACATTGTAGTTTAACCAGATATTATCTCAAAAAAAATCATAACTGTTGTCACACCTCTGTCATTTCTCCTCGAGCAGAAATTGTTCCTATTTTCCCTTTCGAAAATACAATAAGATACACATATGAGAACAAAGGAGAAGAGATGACAGGGCAGTGGGGATAACAGATGAAAGAGCACTGGGACAAGGGATGAAAGGGCAGTGGGAATAAGGGATGAAAGGGCAGTGGGAATAAGGGATGAAAGGGCAGTGGGAATAAGGGATGAAAGGGCAGTGGGAATAAGGGATGAAAGGGCAGTGGGAATAAGGGATGAAAGGGCAGTGGGAATGAGGGATGAAAATAAAGAGAAATACAGCTGCAGAGAAGAATAGCGCATCGTCGCAGCCAGAGGGGGGGGGGGGAGAATGACACAGAGAGTGAGAGACACACAGAGACACAGAGAGAGATAGAGAGAGACAGAGAGAGACAGAGAGAGAGAGAGACAGAGTGAGACAGAGAGAGAGAGACACAGAGAGAGAGAGACACAGAGACACAGAGAGAGAGAGACACAGAGACACAGAGAGAGAGAGAGACAGAGAGAGAGACAGAGACAGAGAGAGATAGAGAGACAGAGAGAGATAGATAGAGAGACAGAGAGAGATAGAGACAGAGATAGAGAGAGACACAGAGAGAGAGACAGAGAGAGAGAGAGAGAGAGAGAGACAGAGAGAGAGAGAGAGAGAGAGAGAGAGAGAGAGAGAGAGAGAGAGAGAGAGAGAGAGAGAGAGAGAGAGAGAGAGAGAGAGAGAGAGAGAGAGAGAGAGTCATGCAGAAGAACAGCTCCTGACTTGTTATAACTTTCTGGTTGTTAAGAGTGAGATTGACCTGATTAAATTAGCAAAAAATGTATAGGTAATCAAATTGTACAACTGAAGATCAACATAGGAGGAAAAGATTGACAGAGAGTGTGTTAAAAGACCAATCTTAATCGTGCTAGCTAGCCAAATTCAACTCTGTCAGCTAGCTTTCCGTCTAGCTCCAACTGTTTACTGCTGGTAGCTATAGCAACATGGTCCCTGAGGCAGCGCTAGCTGCACCAGCAGCAGCAGAGACTGAGAGATCCCGCCCTTTTTTTGAATTTCCAGAAGAAATCAATTTTAAACACAGAATTCTGAGGGACCACCCAGAAACTTTATTTGCCGACTGCTCACAAAACAGGACTCTTACAAAACTGTTATTTTACATAGACCACGCTACTGACTGGCATACAGCTGTAACCCGGCATTTCAGCTATACCACAAAGAAAGTTATCTGCAAGGGGAGGCAAATCCACATTTTTAAGGACAGCGAGAAGGACCAGCAAAACAGGTTTCTGACGGTAAACGTGTATCAGAACGGTACTGTCATGGTCCAGGGCAGTGAGGCTGCACTCAGCTCTTTTGTGCAGGACTTCCCCACCATAAGGAAGATAGCGGAAAACAAAAAAAGACAAGGACAGCACCCCGACCTATTCCCTCACCTCAGGCACCCCAACAGAAGAACTATCCTCCCCCCTGCCTGCCTACAACCACCAGAGCCAAGACCACACTACCATCAGCCTGTTGAGAGACAGGCTGGCTCTGTTAGAGGTATGGGTTACTGAGCTGAAGGAGCAGTGCAGTGCACGACAAGTGCACGAGCCCAGCTGAAGAACTCTGTCCAGGAGCTGAGAGAGAGCCTTACCACAGCGCTGGAGGAGGTAAAGGCCACCATGATGAGAGAGCCTTACCACAGCGCTTGAGAAGGTAAAGGCCACCATGACGAGAGAGCCTTACCACAGCGCTTGAGGAGGTAAAGGCCACCATGACGAGAGAGCCTTACCACAGCGCTTGAGGAGGTAAAGGCCACCATGACGAGAGAGCCTTACCACAGCGCTGGAGGAGGTAAAGGCCACCATGAGGAGAGAGCCTTACCACAGCGCTGGAGGAGGTAAAGGACACCATGACAAGAGGGCCTTACCACAGCACTTGAGGAGGTAAAGGCCACCATGAGGAGAGAACCTTACCACAGCGCTTGAGGAGGTAAAGGCCACCATGACGAGAGAGCCTTACCACAGCGCTTGAGGAGGTAAAGGCCACCATGAGGAGAGAGCCTTACCACAGCGCTGGAGGAGGTAAAGGACACCATGACAAGAGAGCCTTACCACAGCACTTGAGGAGGTAAAGGCCACCATGAGGAGAGAGCCTTACCATAGCGCTGGAGGAGGTAAAGGACACCATGACAAGAGAGCCTTACCACAGCACTTGAGGAGGTAAAGGTCACCATGAGGAGAGAACCTTACCACAGCGCTTGAGGAGGTAAAGGCCACCATGAGGAGAGAGCCTTACCACAGCGCTGGAGGAGGTAAAGGACACCATGACAAGAGAGCCTTACCACAGCGCTTGAGGAGGTAAAGGCCACCATGAGGAGAGAGCCTTACCACAGCGCTGGAGGAGGTAAAGGACACCATGACAAGAGAGCCTTACCACAGCGCTTGAGGAGGTAAAGGCCACCATGAGGAGAGAGCTAGTGCAGGTAAAGGAGGAGATGGCAAAGGAGTTGTCTGTCATCAAGAGGGTGCTGCGGCACAGAAAGCAGACTGTAGAGACTCCTAGAGAGAAGCTGCAGCCCCTCACCACCCCTAACACCCCCACTGACCCACCTTTACCCACAACTCCCCCCCAACATACCGACAAACCTTTACCCACACCCCCAGTCAACAAGGAGGCACACAATGGGACACCTACTACAGAGAGAAGCTCTCTGCCCCCCCCTGACACACCCCCACACACCCCTCCATGTACACAGGCCCTGTGCACCCCAGCCCCAGACCGTAAACGCACTAATCTGGTAAAACCCACTGAGGTGGCCATCCTCATTGACTCAAATGGGAAATTCATCCAAGAGGATAAACTCTTCCCCCACCACAAGGTGTCCAAAATATGGTGCCCAAAAACACAGGATGCACTCCACATCCTGTCCCAGCCTGACTTTGGCACACCAAGCCACATTATTATTCACACCGGCACCAACAACCTGCGAGAGGAGCAGGAGAGAGTAGGCAGCCTGGTCAACAGAGTAGCAGAGAGGGCCTCTGAGTGGTTCCCCAACTCCCACATCACCATCTCCACTCTGCTGCTCCTCAAAGACTTTCATCACCGTACCATTCAGAAAGTCAACGCTGACATCACCAGAGGGTGTGGCCTACTCCCGAACGTGCACGTTGCTCACAACCCAACAATCACCCCAGAGCATCTGCACGATCACTCCCACCTGAGGAAGCAGACAGTAGGGATGTTTGCCAAATCTCTAAAGGACGTGGCACTTGGTAGGCAAACACCCCATGCCGCACTGGACAGAGGACCACCCAGAGACCCCTACCAGACCACTGCACCACCAAGGAGCCCCAGGCCCCCTCAACGCCCCACCAGACCAAGCGCACCCCACAGGCCCCCCCGACTACCAGAGCATCACCACTTCCATCAGTTTAGCCAGACCGGCCGGGCCCAGCCTACTTCCCCCGCACCAGACCAGCACCTCTACCAGACCAGAGAGGAAGCCCCACGGCCCAGACCTGGCCCCCCTCCACTCCACAGGGCCCAACAGCAGGACCAGCGCAGCTACACGGAGGTCGTCAGAGGACAGGAGAACCCTGTAGGATTAAGTGAGATTAAACAACTCCTCCAATACATCTACACTAAACTGCACTAAACAGACACACACACACACACGGGCGCATGCATGCACACACACACACACACACACACACACACGCACACACGCACACACGCACACACGCACACACGCACGCACGCACGCACGCACGCACACACACACACACACACCTATGTACTAAAAGTTTACTCGTTCAATGAATAGGACCATTTATATATAAAATTGAAGTCGGAAGTTTACATACACCTTAGCCAAATACATTTAAACTCAGTTTTTCACAATTCCTGAAATGTAATCCTTGTAAGAATTCCCTGTTTTAGGTCAGTTAGGATCACCACTTTATTTTAAGAATGTGAAATATCAGAATAATAGTAGAGAGAAAAATGTATTTCAGCTTTTATTTCTTTCATCACATTCCCAGTGGGTTAGAAGTTTACATACACTCAATTAGTATTTGGTAGCATTGCCTTTAAATTATTTAACTTGGGTCAACCGTTTCGGGCAGCCTTCCACAAGCTTCCCACAATAAGTTGGGTGAATTTTGGCCCATTCCTCCTGACAGAGCTGGTGTAACTGAGTCAGGTTTGTAGGCCTCCTTGCTTGCACACGCTTTTTCAGTTCTGCTCACACATTTTCTATAGGAGTGAGGTCAGGGCTTTGTGATGGCCACTCCAATACCTTGACTTTGTTGTCCTTAAGCCATTTTGCCACAACTTTGGAAGTATGCTTAGGGTCATTGTCCATTTGGAAGACCCATTTGCGACCAAGCTTTAACTTCCTGACTGATGTTTTGAGATGTTTCTTCAATATATCCACATAATTTTCCTGCCTCATGATGCCATCTATTTTGTGAAGTGCACCAGTCCCTCCTGCAGCAAAGCACCCCCACAACATGATGCTGCCACCCCTGTGCATCACGATTGGGATGGTGATCTTTGGCTTGGAAGCCTCCCCCTTTTCCCTCCAAACATTCCAAACAGTTCTATTTTTGTTTCATCAGACCAGAGGACATTTCTCTTCAAGATGTACGATCTTTGTCCCCATGTGCAGTTGCAAACCGTAGTCTGGCTTTTTTATGGCGGTTTTGGAGCCGTGACTTCTTCCTTGCTGAGCGGCCTTTCAGGCTATGTCGATATAGGACTCGTTTAACTGTGGATATAGATACTTTTGTACCTGTTTCCTCCAGCATCTTCACAAGGTCCTTTGCTGATGTTCTGCGATTGATTTGAACTTTTCGCACCAAAGTACGTTCATCTCTAGGAGACAGAACGCGTCTCCTTCCTGAGCGGTATGACCGCAGCGTGGTCCCATGGTGTTTATACTTGCGCCCTATTGTTTGTACAGATGAACGTGGTACCTTCAGGCGATTGGAAATTGCTCCCAAGGATGAACCAGACTTGTGGAGGTCTACATTTTTTATGAGGTCTTGGCTAATTTCTTTTGATTTTCCCATGATGTCTAGCAAGGAGGCACTGAGTTTGAAGGTAGGCCTTGAAATACATCCACAGGTACACCTCCAATTGACTGAAACTATGTCAATTAGCCTATCAGAATCTTCTAAAGCCATGACATCATTTTCTGGAATTTCCCAAGCTGTTTAAAGTCACAGTCAACTTAGTGTATGTAAACTTCTGACCCACTGGAATTGTGACACCTTGAATTATAAGTGAAATAATCTGTCTGTAAACAATTGTTGGAAAAATGACTCGTGTCATGCACAAAGTAGATGTCCTAACCAACTTGCCAATTATAGTTTGTTATCAAGAAATGTGTGGAGTGGTTGAAAAACTAGTTTTAATGACTCTATAAACTTAATGACTCTCCGAACTATAAAATCTAATTGATCCCCTCAAAATTGGTAAATATCACATTTGGTTAAAACTGAAAAAAAGAACTTGTACTGACAGAAAAATATGTGTTCCTTTGCGCAATATATATCCCCCCCCCCCCTCAGAATCCCCATATTACTCAGAGGAGATCTTCCACACTCTTGAGGAAGAGAGCCCAGGGAAATGTGCTCATCTGTGGGGACACAAATATTTGCACAGGAACACTACTTGATCTAACGACCACACAAGGGGACAGCTTTATTACAGGCCTTACTTTTTCTAACTGCCTTAATCTCCCCATAGAAACAACAGTGACAGCACTTTTAACAAAAATGGAAGGGATCTGTTGCAGCTCTGTAGAACCCTGGGTCTGTACTTTGTCAATGGTAGGTTACGGGGGGACTCTTTGGGGAGATTCACCTATTGCTCACCTCTTGGCCACAGCACAGTAGACTATATGATTACAGACATTGACCCTTTCTCTCTCAGCTCATTCACTGTCAAGCCACTAACACTTCTGTCTGATCACAGCCAAGTTACGTTGTTCCTCAAAAGAACAGACATGGAAACAACCAGACA
This sequence comes from Salvelinus namaycush, assembly GCF_016432855.1. NCBI lineage: Eukaryota > Metazoa > Chordata > Actinopteri > Salmoniformes > Salmonidae > Salvelinus > Salvelinus namaycush. Next base: position 40,360,234 of record NC_052316.1, on the reverse strand, counting down.
TTCACAGCCCAGTAAGCTGTACAACATCAGAAATTCATACAGATGGGCCCAAAACAACACAGAAGAATACCAGAAAGCAACCTTTACCCCAAATATCCAAACACCCTTAGATAACTTTCTGGATACCACATTCACTCACAGTAAAGAAGGCATCAATCTAGCAGTAAAAAACATTGACTATATATTCAGGCCAATGGCAAAACTGAATTTGATTAAAAAAATAAAAAGACCACAGATGACAACTGGTTTGATGCAGATTGTAAAATTATAAAGTCAAAACTTAGAACACTATCCAACCAAAAGCACAGAGACCCAAATAATGGTGAATTACTCCTTCATTACTGTGAGACTTTAAAACTCTATAAACGTACACTCAGAACCAAAAAAGCCCAGTACAACAGCAAGCAGCTGACACTAATTGAGGAGTCCATAAACACAAACAACTTCTGGCAAAATTGGAAAAAACTGAAAAAATCGAATTAGCGATACAAAATGGTGACATATGGACAACCCATTTCAAAACACTCTACTGCACCGTTCAAATTGACACAAACGCAGAACAATGCCAAATTCATGAGAAGTTGAATAGATTAGAAAAAGCTATAAAGGACAATCAAAATCCACTGGACTCCCCAATTACTGACCTGGAGCTCTATAAGAAACTTCAGGCCCTCAAATTTAAAAAAGCATGCGGACCTGATGGCATCCTAAATGAGATGCTCAAACTCACTAGTGCAACATTTGGCTATATTAAAACTGTTTAATTTGATCCTGAGTGTAGGTTATTTCCCTGACTTCTGGAATCAAGGACTCATAACCCCAATCTTTAAGAACGGAGACAAATTTGACCCTAACAATTACAGAGGCATTTGTGTGAACAGTAACCTTTCTGTAGTATTATACATGTATTATAAATATTATAAATGTAAGAGTTCTAAACTTCCTTAATAAGCAAGATGTCTTGAGTAAAAGCCAAATTGGATTTATACCAAAACATCGCATGACTGATGTATACATATTTACACCCTACACACCCTGATAGATAAACATGTCCACCAAAATAATAACAAAATATACGCTTTCCTAATTGTCTTCCAAAAAGCATTTGATTCTATTTGGCATACAGGATTGTTCTACAAAGTTATTGAAAGTGGTGTAGGGGGTAAAACATTTGACATAATTAAATCAATGTATACTGGAAATACGTGCAGCATTAAAATTGTCAAGAAAAGAACAGAATCCTTTAACCAGGGGCGGGGCCTTCACCAGGGTTGCAATCTGAGCCCTGTACTCTTCAATATTTACATCAACGAATTGGCCACTATTCTAGAATTCTTGGCCACTATTCCTGGTGTTAGTCTCCAAAATTCAGAAGTTAAATGCCTACTCTTCGCAGATGACCTATGCCTGCTGTTCACCGCAGCACATGGCCTACAGCAGAGCCTGGACCTGCTAGAGCAGTAATGCCAGACCTGGGCCCTGGCAGTAAACACCCACAGCACATGGCCTACAGCAGAGCCTGGACCTGCTAGAGCAGTACTGCCAGACCTGGGCCCTGGCAGTAAACCCCCACAGCACATGGCCTACAGCAGAGCCTGGACCTGCTAGTAAACCCCAAAATGACTAAAATAATGATTTTCCAGAGAAGATCCAGACCTCAGGGAATTAGACCAAAGTTCTCAATTGGTACAAAATATATAGAGTACTGCACACACTACAATTCCTGAGGTTAAAAAATAAGCTTAACTGAACACCTTAATGAGGCAGTGAATGAACTGAGAGAGAAAGCACACAGGGCATTCTACGCCATTAAAAAGCAAATTCAAATTGAAATACCTATTAAAATTTGGCTAAAACTAATTGAATGTGTCATTGAACCAATTGCACTTTATGGCAGCGAGGTGTGGGGTCCACTTGCAAAACAAGATTTCACCAAATGGGACAAACACCCCATTGAAACCCTGCATGCAGAGTTCTGTAAGATTCTCCTACATGTCCAGAGGAAAACTACAAACAATGCATGCAGGGCAGAATTAGTCCAATATCCACTAATAATAAAAACTCAAAAAGAGCAATTCAGTTTTGGAAACATCTAAAATACAGTGAACCCCTCTCATATCATTACCAAGCCCTGCAATGCCAAGAGCTGAGCAAAGAAAAGAGTCCCCTCATCCAGCTGGTCCTGGGGCTGAGTTCACAAACCTGTTCTACTAACACACTGAAGCCTCAGGACCAGAACATCCAATCAATCAGGATAAACCAAATTACAACACAGTCAAAACAAAACTATATTGCTTATTGGGAAACACAAGCACAAACACAAAGCAAAATGCAGTGCTATCTGGCCCTAAATCGACAGTACACTGTGGCTAAATATTTGACCATGGTTACTGATCAAAACCTTAGATAAACCTTGACAAAGTACAGGCTCAGTGAGCACAGTCTTGCCATTGAGAAGGGTAGACACAGGAAAACCTGGCTCCCTGTAGAGGAAAGGCTGTGCAACCACTGCACAACAGCAGAACCTGAGACGGAGCTGCATTTCCTGACAAAATGTAAAAAATATAAAACAATTAGAGACTGTCATTTCCCCAAATTTGAAACCCTTATTCAAGGTTTCAAAGACCTCTCTGATGAGAATAGGCTACCAGTCCTGTTGGGGGAGGACGCAGAGAGCTGTGGGTTGGCAGCGCACTACATTGCTGCCTGCCATAAGTTGAGGGACAGTGTCTGACAAACCAATCAACCTGCACATGTACTCTCCTGTATGCTTACTGTTATTGTTGAATGTATGGTTATTTTGACACTTGGTTATTGTTGTTACTGTTGTCCCGTTGACAATTTTGATTCTCATTTTTATTTTTATATTGTAAATATCCAAAATAAGCTTTGGCAATATGTACATTGTTACGTCATGCCAATAAAGCAAATTGAATTGAATTGAATTGAATTGAGAGAGAGACAGAGAGAGCGAGAGAGAGACAGAGACAGAGAGAGAGACACAGAGAGAGAGACAGAGAGAGAGAGAGACAGAGAGAGAGAGAGAGACAGAGAGAGAAAGAGAGGAGACAGAGAGAGAGACAGAGAGCGAGAGCGACAGAGAGAGAGACACACAGAGAGAGAGAGAGAGACAGAAAGAGAGACAGAGAGCGAGAGAGACAGAGAGAGAGACACACAGAGAAAGAGAGAGAGAGAGAGAGAGAGAGAGAGAGAGAGAGAGAGAGAGAGAGAGAGAGAGAGAGAGAGAGAGAGAGAGAGAGAGACACACACAGAGAGAGAGAGAGAAGAGAGAGAGAGAGACATAGAGAGAGAGAGAGACAGAGAGAGAGAGAGACAGAGAGAGACAGAGAGAGAGAGAGAGAGAGAGAGAGACAGAGAGAGACAGAGAGAGAGAGAGAGAGAGACAGAGAGAGAGACAGAGAGAGAGAGAGAGAGAGAGAGACAGAGAGAGAGAGGAGATACACCTTTATTAAACAGTGTAGTTAGAGAGTGGTCTCTACACTATAACTGGTCTTCTTGAGAGGAGGAGGCTTTTCTCTGTGTTATTTTTACAGTCTGTGTCCTGGAGGCTAGGGGAAATTTTTATTTTTTATTTTATTGAACCTTTATTTAACTAGGCAAGTCAGTTAAGAACAAATTATTTTTTACAATGACGGCCTATCCCGGCCAAACCCTAACCAGGGTGACGCTGGGCCAATTGTTTGCCGCCCTGTGGGACTCCCAATCACGGCCAGTTGTGGTACAGCCTGGAATCAAATCAGGGTCTGTAGTTCCTTAGCCACGCGGGAGCCCAAATACATGATCTCATTATGATAAGAGACGTGTCTGTGTATGTGCGCGTGTGCGTGTGCGTGTGCGTGCGTGCGTGCGTGCGTGCGTGCGTGTGTGTGTGTGTGTGTGTGTGTGTGTGCATGTATACATATGTGTGTGAGTGTGTGTGCAAGACTACATGTGTGTGATGAGGTTTCTTTAATAATGGAATAATCATGTTTATTGTAGGTTATAGCACAGTGGGAACAATGGAGAGAGGGGAATATGAACAAACATTTCAGCAAGAGAGCATTTCTGTTTATACAGCACTGTAACTCAGCCATACAGGCCAGAACATGGTAGAGGCTCCCTCCCATTCATTTTAATCAGTGTCCAGATAGACAGGTTTTGACTAGCCTAGATATAATCTATCTCTGCTTTAAACTATGAAATATATCCAGATTATATTCAGCCTTCTCTTTATTTCCGTGTATGGTACCCAGGACCATAAAAGTTGTCCTTATTTTTAAACATTGAGTTGAACACAAAAGTTCCTTATTCCGTAGATAATATCTCACCACAGCAACACAGCCAACAATGAACCTACCTTAGTTTTACCAGGACACAGTTTATGAGATGGGATTTTCCACAGCCTCAAAGGTGGTTTCATTATGAAGGCATTGCTG